>NC_048601.1:61721498-62005556 GCF_003668045.3 Cricetulus griseus
AAATCTGTGCCATGACTAAGTCTGAGTATCTGGTGAAAGCCTGGAGATTTAATTAAAATCCTAGCCATCCCACCACTTGTGCTAGGTGCATCTATCCAAGTTTATTCATCTTCCTTATTCCAGGGGAGAACAGCCTTATATACACTTACAGCACAGTGGAAACCCCCCCCCCGGTATAAGAGCTCATGGAATAAGAGGTCCTGTTTTCCTAGGTGCATGAGGGTGATGCTAGTGCTATAAGCCAGGACTAGAAAACAGCATGCACCTGTGGTTATTGGCTTACAAGCAAATCACAGAAACACCATAGGGACTGGTGCCCAACAGGTATATGGACTATACTGAATTTGAAATTGAAAGTATAAATTATGTTGGAAATTTAACCATGTTGGTTTAATTCTGGTTGATTTTCTTCATTAAAAAGCTGGTGGCTCTTCACTGTGGAATAATTATGTTAAAAATGGAATCATGCTCTTTAAATGTGAACTGAAGATTGAGGCCCACATTACAAGATAATAATTAATCATCATATTGCAACCCTCTAGGCTACAGGGTTCTATATGATTGACCTCCTATTAAATGATAAGGTTAAAACTCTCAGCTTTTCAGACTTTCACCTTTACTTATTATAAAAATCCCAGGGTGTTAGACATGGCAGATTAAGTATTAAGGGCATCAAATTCATGGGATTGAAAGGTTCAGGCATTATGCTGGCCTTGGCACAATCCACTCAGGCAATATCCTGGTCAGCCTAGGTTTCCATAGGAACAAAGTCTGCACGCAGGTGTAGAGGCCCCATTTAAAAGACAGACCCCTGCCTAAATACGCTATTCTCTCTGCCTCTTAACTTATGCTTTCTCTGCCTTTTCTACTCTCTCTGCCTCTCTCTATTCCTCACTCTCTGTCCTGTTCTGTTCTATTTCTCTCTTACTCACTCTTTCATGATATAATACTATCGTTAACATGTCTCTTAGTCTCATGTCTCATCCATAGCCTCTTCTTCTTTCTTTCTAATTGAAGCAAAACCTAATGTGTACCATTAAAATTCCAATATTAGCCACTTGACAAAACCCATCTCAAGGATTTGAGATGATGCACTGCTCTAGAGCAGTGAATTACTGAAAAGGCACATGGGAGTCTTAAGACTCAATTATAAAAAATAAATGGGTGGCATTGTATCTATAATATTCCTTTTGTTTAAAATGTTTTTTTTTTTTCAAAATGGATGCTGCTGGAAAATCTGTAACTTTTGAGTGGTGGGTCAATTCAAATCTCATGTATCATGGACTTTAACCAAAATTTCTTTTGCTTCGAAGATTCCTGGATATAAAATTGATGGATCAGAAGCATAGGCTCAATAGGTCTCAATCTGTCTTTCCTGGATTATAATCAACAACATCAAGATCAGCATATTTTTGTTGCAAACACCATACCAGCCATTCCAGCAATCATGGAGCCTCATTTTCATCATATGAAAAAAGAATCATGCCCTCATACCCATGGGCCAGGGCTCTTCTTAAACCAGTACATGTATCTTTCCATTTTACATGTAAAATTTTTGTGGTGGTACCTTCATGTCAAAACTGAGAAAGCAAAGGATCTCAAATTATCTATCAGACACTGGAGACTTTAGTCTGAAAATGTTTCTTTTGCTCATAGGAAAATCATCTATGCTAAGGCCAGAACAATAATCTGACCTGGTGTCATGTGTTTTCACAACACACTTTCACAAAGGAGTGTGAGAATAAACACTGTCTGTCTCAAGGTGGAAAGCAGAATGGGCCCTACAATATGTCTCTAATTTTGACCAAGGTCAAGAGATAAGATGGAGTCTGACAGGTAAACTCCACTACAATGTCTCTGTGTTTATAGATGCTGTTTATGTAGGGACTATCAACATGACAGCCTGCAGTAATTCATGTGACTTGGATGGCATATATATATATATATATATATATATATATATATATATATATATGACCCTGAGGTTTAAATCAAACTAGGATGACACAGTCTGCCCATTGTCTCGTAGGTCTGTGAACTAATTCTTTCTAACAGTGCTGCAGAGGTTGCAATTAAAAGTAAATTGTGGTTTATTGATATCCAATTATGCAGTTCCTTAAGGGCATGGATTTCATGGTCCAAGAATTCAATTCAAATATTCTCCAGCTTTAGCCATGGGGGAGAAGATTCTAAAAGTCAAAAGCATGTAGAAGAAAAGCTTAATGATTCATTACAAATAAGTCCCTGGTGTGAGGGTCATTTCCTGTAACTGGATATACATTACACAAACTTGCTCTAAATCTTGCTTGCTAACCCAACTAACTTCTCAAATTTCAAAATCATATGACTCTTTAATACAGGTATTTAATGCTATGGTGACCATAACTATAAAATTCCTTTTATTGCTATTTCATAATGATAATTTTGCTGTTTTCAATTGTAATGTAAATATCTAATATGAAAATGGTTTTAGTCAAACCCTATGAAATTGTCATTCAATCACCAAAGGGGTTGGATCTCTCAGGTTGAGAAGTCCTGTGTTGGAATATAACATGATAATCTAAACTAGATCTAGAAACAAAACTTTTAAAGAGACATCTTGTTTTGTTCCATGGGTGATATCGCCTAACTTTCACTATCATTGGCTTTAGAGGACTTATTTCATGAAGATTCCCAAAACAAATTCACCTGAATAAGAGATAAGTGTATTCAGTTACCACCTAGATTCTGTGATCTATCTCCATCCCATTTTTGTTTTGTTTTTTTTTTAACCTCCATGTTTATAGTACTATGCATAGATTCCTTCCTCTAGAGTGATTCTTAAATCCTATCAGAAATTAATTGATTATGTGACTATAGTTCCACTGATGTTCAGGTGGGCATATATTTCTTGTCATGTTATGCTAGTAGCTGTAGGATTCTTGAAAATGTAAGATCATCAATGCTTTCCTTTTCTCAGAAACCATCAAATTTTTGTCCAGCAGAGAAGCATCAAGCTGACAGACACTTTTGTGTTGTGTATCTGATCTTATCATCCTGTTCTGTTGGACAAACAAGACAAATAACAGGGTACTATAATACTTGTGAATTCTCTGGATTATCTGTGACCAACAACTAATGATATATATAAGCCTTTACTGGGCATTTGTTTAATACTTCAGTTTTCATGATAACTGTTTCTAGTCATATGGATCACAACTATATTTTATTTTAATAAATTAATTTTTTGTTTCATAAAAGATAGTAGGTTTCTATGTCGCTCCTTGACATCTATAAAATTTTTTGGCTTAATTTTTATGTCTTCTGGGTTCCATAATCAGTCTAAATACCAATCTTCTATCAAATGTACAGTTGACAAAGACTGTTCCATTCTGTAGACTGACCCTTCAATCAATTGACTATTCCCTTTGTTGTAGAAAAGCTTTCAGCTTCTGGATATCCTAATTGCCAATGGTCGATCTTATGTCTTCAATAAATACTATTTTTCACTGTTTTATTTCTGTGAAGAGACACCAAGACTAAAACAACACTTATAAAAGAACCATATAAATGGGGCCTTGCTTAAAAATTCAGATACTTATTACAATATCATCATGGCAGGGAGCATGCTGGCAAGTATGGCACTGAGAACTTTACATGCTAACTCACAAGCAGCATGATGAACAAAGCTTTGGGCCATGCATGGCCTTTTGGACATGCAAAGTTTATCCCTAATCACAAACCTATTCTATAAATAACACACTGATTTCAAGAAGGCCACACCAAAATATCACCTGGGAGCTCATCAATTTGGGAAGAGTCAAGAAATATATGAACCTATGGAGCTCAGTCTCTGTCAAAACACCACAGTTCTATTGTTATCTAAATAGATCTTATCAACTTTTTCATGATTTCTGACACAGAGTATTACACAGCATCCAGATTTTTCCAATTCAGATTTTATGTTGAGATATTTAAACTATTAGGAGTTAATTGGTGCTATATAAGGGTCTAGTTTAATTTTCTATATGTACACATCCATATTTCTAAGAAAAATTTTTTATTGATTCTGTCTTTTCTTCCTTGTTCCCAGTTTGTGGTTTTGCATCTTTCTATGTTTGTCACACAGTTTATTCTATTTGTCAAAATCTGAGTATTCAAATCTGCTTAAATCTGTAACTTTGTCTGTGCTAATATAGTAGTGTGTATTATTCTACTTCTATAGTATGACTTAGGAGTAGTTACTGTAGGCCCTCCAGATTTACTCTGTTTGAATTCATTTTCCATGTGAATCTTCAGACTTTTTCCTGTCTGTGAAGATGTTGACCTGCATTGCATTGTATCCACCAATAGGTTTTTATAGGATGTCAATTTTTTCACTATTATTTCTACAAACCCAGCCATATATACATATCTTACATTTAGTGTTGTCTTCCATTTATTTCTTCAAAATTTAAAAGAAATTTTAATGGTGAGAGTGATGGCTTGGCTTGTAAAGATGTAGGCCAAATCTGACAATCTGAGGTCAATTACTGTGACCTAAATGGTTAAAGGAGAGAGGTTACTCAGGAAGTTTGTCCTTTGACTTCAACATAAGTTGAATTCAATAAATACATATAAACATATAAACAAAAAGTTTAAATTTCCATTTATTAGTTCTCTGTTTTGTTATTGGTTACTTTATTGATGGTTTGTTTCAAAGATTTATCAAAATAATAGAAAGAAAATGCTACATATGTCTCTCATGAAATATTTTTGGAAAGGAAAGCATTTCAAGCATAAATTACCAGTACAATTTCAGAAGAAAAGTATGTTTGTTAATGAACAGAAATCAGAAAACAGAGAAGAATAGATACTCTTTCTCATAGGAATACAGAGGCAGTAATTTCTAGTAAGTGACTGTCTTGAAGGAGACCAATCTGCCAGAGAAAATCCTGAGATGAGTGAAATTAAAGGAGATCACATGTAAAATTTCCTTTAGACTTCCAGTGAAGTAGAGGTTTCAACATCACTTTCCTTCAACAAACATAACAAAAATGGAGAATAAAAAATAAATATAAACCATTATTTACTTGAAGGTATTGATAGTAGTGCTGAAGTGCAGTGGGATATTGCAGACATTAAGTCTCCCAGAAATACAAATAGCATTGTAAAGAATACAAGAACCACCTGAATGGACCACTGCATGCTGTTATTTGAAACCAACTTGTAAGGAAGATGATTTTCTGTTACTGTTAGAATGAGGGATACCTACAGTAGTCTCCACTACAACACTGCATCCAAGAATTCTCTACAGAAAAAGCTTATTAACATGACTCTTCTGACTCTCTTTTAATATCACCACTCAGGACAATGGAAAATTTCAATTTCTCCATAGCAATGAAGCAACAATAAAGCAACCTGACCACACTGCTGAATACTATCTTATGCACTTGTTCCAAATCTGCCCAAATAATAAATTCAGGAAAATCCACCAGTATTAAAAGCTCATAACTCTAATATAATAGGAAAAAGCCTCCTATGCCCAGAGCTAAAGTCACTGGGACACTTATACACACATGTTTTCCACATGTATCCCAACTCAACTCAATGTAGCCATGTGACATCAAAGACCCATTTCCAGAAGAAAGATTTTTTTATCATGAAACCGACCAAAAAAAAAAAAAGATAGAATAAAATCTACCAGATTCACATACAAAAGTTTCAACATAAGAAATATTAAAAGTAGGAAGAAGTGTATACATAAACACACACACACACATATATATTATAAAACAGCCATTGAAGAAAATCTGAGAGAGTCTGCCACATATCACTAAAACCCATGGACATATTTCATCTCTGGAAGGAAGCAGCTGGCATCTAATTACATTAAGGGCTTTTGTTCCAGTCTATAGCACTGTGGGCATACACTACCACTCAGCTGCTGACAGTAGTAAGTGACAAAATCTTCAGCTTGAATATGCTGATTGTGAGAGTATAAGATGTTTCGGACCCACTGCCACTGAAGAGAGTAGGGACTCCAGAAGCCAGGTTAGATGTTCCATAAATCAGGAGTTTGGGTGAAGTGCCTGGCTTCTCTTGGTACAAGTGAAAATAAGTGGTGCTTACACTTGAGCTGGAACTACAGGTGATGATGACCTCCTCCCCATGTGATGCAGCCTTGGATGCTAGAGACTGGGTAAGCACAATTTCTCCCCTGGACACTGTGATCAGGATAAAGAAGAAAATAGAGTGAGGTTGGTATACATAAACACAAATTGATACCATCCAACATTTAGAAGAAACAAAATGAAAGGTAGTTTATCTTAGACATAAAAAAAAATAATATTGAATTCTGAACCCAGAGCCTGTCTTACCTGTAACAGTGATCAGCATGAAAATGAACCTCTGCACCCAAAATCCATTATTTCTAATCTCAGTCTCAGTGTAATTACTACTCTTCTAAAAATTACATTGCTTTTAAGCAACTGTGAGATGTTGTGGTTTCTCTGGTTAAAATATGCAAATAACAAGATGTGGCATAGACAGCTCTTGGCTTATACAACCTTGCAGTCCTTTATTTATGGCCAACCTGGGAATCCAGAACAGTTTCTACTTATTTTGAGGTATTACACAGACAAGGAAGGACATTTCTCTGTTTTTCTTTTTTTTTTCTCTTGTGGAGAATAGTTCTGACCTGACATTGCCCATGCATCTCTGTGAGGCCTGGTTTAATGTGATCTCCTAAGCAAGGCAAGTTCTAGTGAGTAGTTTGAGTGCTATTTTTATCATGATAAAGGTGTTGAAATTGTTGCTTATAATGTACACTGACAACATGTAGACACATCATCTGTTTCCTTGTTTTCCTGGAAGCTGCTTAGCAGAAACCTGATTTGCCCATCCAATCTTAACTTGTATGTTAACTCATTTCCCTCTAATCAGAGATGGGAATATGGATAAAACGAATTGACAGAGAAAAAGTATCCCGCTGAACTAGAGACGAGTGTTTCTAGATGACAGTTCAGAGAGAGGCTTTTCCCCTATTTCGATAACTCTGGACTTGCTGGATCTCAGGGCTCAGTGGGCTAATTGTGGATATGGTCTGTGCCTCAACAACTCTAAACAAAGTGAGCAAAGCATTGGATATCTTCCTGGGACAACTGGATCAAGAATCTAGGGAATTCTTGTTTTCTAGTGTGACAGAGGTTTAACTCTATGACTGGTGAAATGAACTAGATAGATGATGTGTTAGTGGTGCTTTCTTCTAGTATTGTCATTTTTGCAATCTAAAGAAAAAGATGCATTCAGAGGGATGCTGGCAAATGTTAGTGCAGTTAGAAAAAAATGCTTTTTTTGAAAACTCAACCATGGGGCAGTTCTTTCCTTCAAGTGTTCGGGGACATAAAGAAATATAATGTCCACAGCATCACACACATGCACACATAATCCATGTCATTATGAAGTGTAGATACACCAGTGAGTAAGTGCTAAATACAGCATGAAAAGAGTGTAAAGAGTATATTCTCTTATGAGGTCAATAAATTCATGTTCTTAGGTATTATGTACTCCCTTTCTTACCATGATGTTACACCCAGATGAAATGATATAGAACTTAATTGTGGCAACAGGGTACCAAATAATTTAATATTTGTCCTTTATATAAAATTTAAAATGTCTTACATAGTTTTAAAATAATGGCACACTATGGATGTTGCTGTTTATTCTTGTGATAAAGTGCCTACATGTGAGTTTAAGATGCTGCTGCTCATCCACAAGGAAGAAAACTGATGTCACAGACCACAGTGTAGTAAAAGGTCAATGTGTACAATGTTGTAAATTTAAAGTTTATATTGAAAATGCAATATTTTGTGAAATTAATGAATGGGAATGATACTCTGCTTACCCATTTAATATAGTACCACATTATGTGGAGGACATGAAATTCCACAGAGGACCAGAAGCCACAGGCTATTGTGGGATAAATATTTATAAATTTTATGAAAAATGACATTAGAATTGTAGTAGCTTGCATAGTACCATTATTATAAGATATTCAATGATGGGTTTATAGGTTAAGTATTTTCTCTAAAGATTACAGTCCTGTAGATCATCTTGTTAAAGCATATTACTTTCTGTCTTTCAGGGGCACTCAATTCTAAATAGCTAGGATGAGGAAGGAGATATCCATCCTTTTGGCTTTCCTGTTTTGTGCCACAGCCTTCTAGGCACTGTATTGTCACATGAAGAAGGATAGAAACAGGTTTCTTCTGAATGTATCTGTCACTTCAACTGCAACTGACCTTATTCTTTATAGGACTCCCTGAGATGCTCCTCCTCCCAGAGTTGCTATATTTCCATTCCAAGATGGTAGACAAATTGTCAAGAGAGAATGTCTCTACAACCAACATGAATTTCTATATTGAAATATGAATCTCTTTTATAATTTTATTGGAAATTTATGTCATTCCTCTGATATTGAATCAGATGTAAAAATTAGTTTGATTTACTTTATAATCATTTTTACTTTATAATAAAATTATAACTTAATCACATGTGTTTCCCACTTCCTTTATCTACTTCCAAACACTGTCATGTATACTAATTGTTCTGCCTATTTTTCTTTAATTGTTATATTTCCAGGTACATAAATGCAACTTGCTCATTCCATATAGGGTTTCCTGTATAATATTCAACTTGGATTTGTAACAGATAGAGACCATTAAATGACACATCTACAAAACAATCCATGCACATATGGTTCAGGCATAATTAAAGTAGGGGGAATGGTAATGTTGTAAAAGCCATAGAAACAGGCAGGTGCCTTTTTAGATTGTGCATCCTACAAATATTGGAGAGGCTGCATCTATGAGGTCTAATTGCTGTTGCCTAAAAATCTTGAACAATGATGAAACCAATGTACTTGGGATCATATATGTGGGAAAGTTTGAAAGAAATCCATGATATGAAGAACTATGGCTAATAGGAGAATGCTAAGCATGGGGGAAATGATCTTACTTGAAGTATATCCACCACTGAGTTATAGAGTATCAAGTGGATGGCAACATGGGATTACATTCTCAGTTCTGTGTGTTCTGTTTCTCTTTGGCCAACAGATACTAAGAGTGGGCAAGATGATTGCCTGACTCACTTCACATGGAAGGTGCCAGGAAGCCTAGAGCTTCATATCCTGCTATGGACATTCCTGACAGAATCTGTCTTTTAGGTGAAATTATCTGAATATGGAGACATTCAAAATAACACAAGACATCGATATTGCTATTAGATTCCAAACAGAAGTTGATAGACCTTATTGATGAATGCAACATAATTTTTGACACAGGACATGAAGCATGAAGAAATCAAGTTGATATGCAACAAGTAGATTCTAATGACAAAGTGATGTTGGCCAAAAGTCACATTTTATAGTATGACAGCATTTTATATATCCTGAAGGCTCCCTGATCAGGGCAGATTCAGGGTCTTAACCTAACCATTGAAGACTGAATGGGTCTGAGAAAGGATAAGTGCACTGCTCTCCCATTTCCAAGCCTCCCAGAGACAACCAGATGTAGCAGGGAGCCTAGTCAAGAAGCAACTCATTTATTTCCCACAGCCAGGATATTTAAAGAAAAAAGAAAAACAGCAGGGCTGGAAAACAGCCAGGCAATGGTTTTAAAAATCAGCCTATCATGCACCTAGATGCCCTATGCTTTACCTAGTGAACACTTGTTGTTCATGCAGTTAACTCATCTGGTACAGTCTAGGCAGCCAATCTCTTTTTTTTTTTGGAAATAACTCAGGACTTGCCCATCTGACTTCCCCTCAGTGTCATCTTTGACTGGCCCTTGTGTCCTACAGGCAGGAACTATGTACATGGAAATATACAAATTTCTGGTCCTGCAGCAGCAGCAGTTTCAGAAGGTGAACTGGAACTACCATGACTATCCTATGTCCTGACAGATTGAGTACTATAGTGTTTGGCCTATCTAATAAGAAGTCATAGGGCAGTGAGCTGTGTTTCCAATACATTCAAATTATGTGGGTTTTATTCTTATTTGGCTCAGCAATTTAGTAATTTCCTGAACATAAGGCAAACAGTCTGTAAACTGAAGTCCCCTGCAGGTTCAATGGCTGTTGATCTTGCTCAAATCTCACTCCCACTATCAGTTGCCTCCAACCTAGAGATGTTATAACTTACTGTGGTCAATTGTGTGGTTAACTATCTCAAAGTAATGAAAGTCATAACCTAATTAAACAACCATGAAATCTAAAGTTTGTGGGTGAGTTGAGCCATCTACTGCTGTTGCTGAGTGCAACTGGTGATAGTCATTAGAGCCGAACTTAATCTGAAGGTCAGAGGAAGGTTATTGTAGAAAAAGTCAGCGAGGCTGCTCTGCATACTAAGTCTCTTTTCTTCCCTTCTATCCCAAAGCTGTAGACTCTATTACCAGAAAATGGCACAGGAAATAGTCCTTCTTAAAATCTCCAGATAGAGCTCAGTACACAGAAAGTGATTGTAGAGGTCTAACATCCAGTTCTATTAGAGATCACATTTATTGCTATTGTTTTATGTCATATTCTTCTACAAACCTTGGTAACTAACAAAATTGGTCAGAAGGAAACCCGATGAAACCCAAACTCTGACTGTCTTTAGTCTCATTTTTCAATTTCCAAATGTCTAGAAAATTTGTATAGTAGAATAAAAGCACACAGTGTATAGTGAGGAAAAGTTTCATTTACAATAAATGCCAATGAATTTCCAGTGAAAATCACATATGAGGCCTGGGTGAAATCTCAAAAGCTAAACCTGCTTGATGGTCAAGTCAGATGATAATTTTGATGTCAAGAGTCCAAACAAATACCCAGGGAATGAATGGATACTTTGCATTACCTCATAACCTCTAGGATATCCCATGACACATGCTCCCATATGCATATTACAAACATTCAAATAATACAAATTTAATGAAAAGAAATGAAATCTGGCTATTAATGTCTTGTGCAGGATCCTCAATCTTAGATATCAAATAATGCAAAAAGGTATTTTGGATTATATTATAGGCATATTTAATCACCAACATCTAGATCTAGGTTCCTTTGGTTGTTGATCTCTATGAAAACTTTTGCTTGCTCTCTCTCTCTCTCTCTCTCTCTCTCTCTCTGTCTCTCTGTCTCTCTCTCTCTCTCTCTCTCTCTCTCACACACACACACACAACTATATATGTTTGAATTATAGTATAAAAAGCACACTGTTATTTGTGAAAGCAAAGTAATTCAGATTAAATCTATTTTCTTTCCAATGAAAATTAATTTGAAGCCTGTTCAAATTTTAACAGTTAAACCTGCCTGATGATTTGAGTCTAATGCATAGATATCATGTTATTGCAGAGGGAAATACTATTGAGACTACCTGATGCCAAGACCATGCTCTTGTTGTCCTTGTATACCTTTAATGACACAGCCTTTTGGCTAACACATTTACATAAACACCTGTTTTGTTTTGTTTTGTTTTTCCCCATTTATATCTACTGCAGCTGTTGATGAAATACAAATAAGACTGGAGAAATAGGGAGACATATTGCTATGTTGCACAGGGGGTTGGGCAAAGGTGGAGAAACTGTGTGTCTGACTTTTATAGCTGCCCAGTGGCTAGTGTTTGCCAAATAGAGATTACTTAGCCTGCAATTAACTGTGTATTGTCAATACTTTGCTTTACCTATCTGCTCCTGCTGTTTCTTGCCTGAAAAGAACACCTTATAATGAGATTTGGCCATGGTTCTGCTGCTCCTAAACTCTTCATTTATCTTGGTTTGGATTGAGTACCAAATATTTAGGAATCCTGAAAATGTTTCATACTCCACATGTCAGTGTGTTGTGACTGTCACCCAGGATTCCCGCAAGAATTCTCTGCTGTTTCCTGCCCAACTACTGACTATACAACACTGTTATGGGTTACCATGCCTGGATTCCTTTTCACTTCACTGAATTAGTCAGATGCTTGGGTTGCATCTCTTGTTTCTCACAGTTTCTGACCTAAGCATTAGGTTGGGTAAGACAGTGAAATTCTGGACATTAACTTTTAGTTTGGCTTTTTTTTTGCTGTGACTTTGTGTTTCTATCCAATGTTACAATGCCATTAATAATCAAGTGATTTCTCACTCAATGGGTGCCACAGCACTCCACAAGGACATCTTCTCTTTCATATAGTTGTTTGTTTCAGCCAGTTATGTGCACACCCTGGAGATGGGTCCCAGTTTCCACTGTTTGTCATCCTGCATCTGACTGAAGATGGAAAGTTTCTTCAGAAAAATGCTTCTTCAAAAATAAATGTTTTACCAAATCATCCCCTGACATCACATTTCACTTCCATATGTCTGCTTACACTTGCTTCCTCTAGAATGCATCTTTGCTTCTTGTACACTGGGTATCATTCTAGATTTGTCATCATGAACATGATCCAGGAAGCAGTTTCCCTGAACTGAGCTGAGCTCAGACCCTCTGGGATACAAACTTACATCCATAGCTAGACAACCTGACTAGAGGCTCTTCTAGGGACTGATTAGCAAAAAAACAAAAACCTTCTTCAAACACAGATCTGTTCCCTATGACACCTTCTTTCATTGTCTAGAATGCCCACCTGAGCTTCCATAATGGGAAAACCCTTAAAATGAGGTACCATCTGTCTTTAAAGTTGAGATGTGTTTCTTGTATGCAGCTGAAAGATGGATTCTGTCTTCCTATCCATTCTGTTAGCATGTATCATTTTATAGGCAAGTTAAGACCATTGACATTGAAGGATATTAATGACCATTGATTGTCAATTCTTGTTTGTTTTTTATTTGTTGTTGGTGGTGTTATTGTGTGTGGATTTCCCCACTTTTTGTTTTTGGTGTTTGGTAAAGTGTCATCTTTTGTCTATGGTAGTGTAGTTTTCTTCCTTGTTTTGGAGTTTCCCTTCCAGAAATTTATGTAGGGCTGGATTTGTGGATATGTATTGCTTAAATCAGGTTTTGTGATGGAATATCTTCTTTCCTCCATCTATAGTGATTGAAAACTTTGCTGGATACAGTAGTCTGCATGTTCCCTTAGCATTTGTAGAATATCTATCCAGGATCTTCTGGCTTTCAAAGTTTCCATTGAGAATTCTGGTGTAATTCAGATAGGTCTGCCTTTGTATGTTACCTGTGTTTTTCTTTTGCTGCTCTTAACATTTTCTCTTTATTCTGTAAGTCTGGTGTTTTGATTAGTATGTGTGAGGTGACTTCTTTTTGTGTTCCAATCTTTCTGATGTTCTGTAAACTTCTTGAACTTTCATAGGCATATCCTTCTTTATGTTGGGGTAGCTTTCTTCTATGATTTTCCTGAATAAATTTTCTGTACTCTTGAGTTGAATTTCTTCACCTTCTTCTATACCTATTACCCTTAGATTTGGTCTTTTCATGGTGTCCCTTATTTCCTGGATATTTTGTGGAAGGGATTTGTTGGACTTGAAATTTTCTTTGGTCGATGACTGTATATCCTCTAATGATTCTTCAACACCTGAGATTCTCTTTTTCATCTCTTGTATTCTATTGGTTATGCTTACATTGTTTCCTTCACTTGTTTGGTTGTTTCTTCTTGGCTTTCTTTAGATTCTTTAGATTTGTTTATTTCTTAAAATTTTGGTTTGTCTTTTCCTTCATTTCATGTAGTATTTGCTTGTTTTTTCTTCTATTTATTTAAGGGATTTTCTTGTTTCCTCTTTAATGGTCTCTATCATCTTCATAAGATAATTTTAAGGTCTATGTCTTCATCATCCTCTGCATTGGGCTTTTCAGATTTTGCTTGTGTGGAGTCCCTAGATTCTTGTGGTGTCATATTGGTCTTTCTGTTGTTGAGTGTGTTCTTATTCTGTTGTCTTCCCATTCTGTAGTTGTCCTGATCTGCAGGACAGCAACCTAGAGCAAGAAATCCAGTAAGGGAATGGGGACAAGAGATTTGAGAGAATGATCACAGGATTCTGATCATGTGGTAAATTTTATTTTTTTCCAGGCTATTTTATATAGTCAGTAGTATGGGGTAAAGTGGAGGGGGTGAAAAGGCCAAGAGCCAGGTGTTAGTTTAAACAGGATGTTAGAAAAATATAGAAAGAGGTTATTGGCAGGGTAAAAACTTCATGGGTGGTGGGGAGAGGGAAGTTTGCTTAGGTAAGTGGGCTTGTGGTTGGAACAAAGGATTGACGTCTAGGACATGTTGTTCTTCTGAGTGCTCTAGAAGCCATTTATACTCAAAAGACATTTCTATAACTATGTGACTTGCCAAGTTTGGCCTAAAGGTTCATGCCAAGGTATATGGTTCCCAACACCATCCCTTCTTCCAATGGGTGTAGGTGGGTTCTCTCCTTCTCTCAGGCAGCAGGCAGAGGGCAGAGGAAGGACAAGGTTAAGATGTGTCAGGGTTCAGTGTGGGCCTTTAGGACTGGGCATCTCCATGCTTGTCCAGGGCAATACTCAGGAAGAAGCATTCAGGGGGTTATGAGGGAAATTGGGAGCAGTGCAACACCCAGACTCACCTCAGGTGGCAGGCAGAGGGCAGAGCCTTTATAAAATATTTTATGCCACATGCCTAAATTGGTACAAAGTAATTGAGAGTTCCTATTCAGATAATTTAGGTAAAGAATAACTACTCTTCTTTGCATCAGATTCTTATTGCTGTACCATCAATTAGCATGGTATCATTTCCTTTAAACAACACTGTTCTGGAGGTCAGAATTCTCACTAAATTGTCATGGGACCTCTTCATGTACTTCAGGTGGGCAGAGAGAATGACAATCCATTATTATCTAGCTCCAATAAGTCAGTGGGAAAAATTGTGTCCTGATATGTCAATCTATATGACTATTATCTTGGCAACAAATAAAAATTTTCATGGATGGTGTATGTATTTCAACTAAACACATAATTATGAATACTCAGAATAACCATCTACTGAGAAGAAGCCCACCCAGAAAAGAATAGAGGGTTTGCTGAGCTGTCCATATCATAAGTCCTCTCTAGTTCTCTGCAGTTCTCAAAGTCAAGGTTGAGACAAACCACACTTAAACCTTTACAAATATGATACAGCTAGAGAAAACTGAGGAAATACACAAAGAAGAGGATCTCATCCAACTTGTTGTTTGAGACAACTTATCCTTGATTGTCCTGTAGTAACTCAGATGTTCATATTATATTAATTCATATTCTAGAATTGAAGGACGAAGAAGATATTTCATTATTACAATTTTATTTTATGTATGTATGTGTTCCCTTCCATATATCTATGTACCAAATTCATCCAGTGCTCAAAGAGGCCATAAGAGAATGCTGGATATACATGAACTACAGTTACAGATACTTGTGATAGGCCATGTGCATGTTGGTAGCTGGACTCTAGAAAGTGGCCAGTGCTCCTAATTCTTGACTTAACACCCCAGCCCTGTATGAAGAGTTTTTCTTGAAGTCATCAGCATCACTAAATAGCATACACACTGAAGAAAAGAGAGAAACATTAGTAAATGGAAGAAAAGGGGGTTATTTATGACGGCTTGATTGGAAACAAAAAGCCTATGCCAGAAATGCAGTAAAACCTATGGCGTGGTAAGCTAAGAATAAAATCTGTAAGTTTTGACACGATGAATGTACAAGTGACACATTTTTCAGAAACACTATGGGGGTATCATATAGCTTTATTGATAAAGATGCATGCTACCAAGCTTGAAGACAGGTTCAAACCTCTAATTCACATGGTAGACTGAGAAACTTTGCTCCCTTAACTTGTCATCTGACCTACACACACACACACACACACACACACACACACACACACACACACTTATAATGAATGATTGTTAAAATATTATGTTTTATTGTGTTATGTGTGTTTTGCATGCATGTATATCTGTGTACCAAATGTGTGCCTGTGGAGTCCCAAATAATGAGAAAACAGTTGCTAGAAGGGCAGAGAAACTAGAGAGGAGATGTGAATGGGTGAGCTAGTATACAGAAGGACACATGGAAAATTCACCTGAGGAACAAAGATAATTCCTAATTTGATCTTTCTCTTTCCACTGTTCCTACTCTGGCCATTCTCTGTTTTTTTCTTCTAACCAGTTATTTTTCTTCTTTCTATTTTATTTGGTCTCCTTGTACCTTTTATTTTTCTCTTACCCCTTTTGTACCATCTAAAATAAAAGTTTCTATGCAAGAAAAACATTACCTCATAAGCACCAGATATTTATATGTATGTATAAAATCAAATCTTTATACTTCATTTTCTTAGATTCCCATGAGGAGTTAAATATTTTTCTTTTTATTAATGCCCCCCAAAAATAACATCTTCACCTCAAAACAATGATTGCTTTATTTTAAATTAAGGAAGTTTTAGGCAAGGTAAGCATATTTAAACCAGTTCATTTTTTTTTCTGGAAGGGAGCTGTTTGTGGTTTCAGTATTGCAGATTCCTACAAAACTTTACACAAGTGGTCTACTTAACCATCTCTTTGACTTTATAACACAAGGGGTGACCTAATTTTCTTTCTTGATTTTGCAAGGTGGATACTAGGACCTGTAAGCTATGCTACCATGTCATTCAAGCCTGACCTTAGATGTACTTATTTGTTTTCCTTGATAATCACACTGTTTTTTCAAAGGAAAAATTCATTTCCTATATTTCATGAAACTTCCTTAATCTTAGTTTCAATTCTCTGAAAATCTCATATCTAACAAAATGGAAGATGACTACTAATCTATTTTTCTATTTTTTTTGTATCTCTAATTGGAGCTATTGGTAGAAAAATCTAAATCGCTGTCCATTGTTTTTGTAGAAGTCTGGTAATTATGATCTGCAAGTAAATTGCTCAGTGAGGAGTGGGATTTTTCCATGAAATAATCATACTATATTAGATACAGTAGTAGCCTCTAACATAACCATCACACCATGGCAAAAACAGCAGGAATATGGCAACAGCAAGCAGGAGTAAAAACAGCTGAAGTGAGGCTTATTCTGAAAACTGTTACCCTGAGACTTTGCTATCTGGTAAGTTATATTTCCTAAGATTATTACTAACTGCAGCTCCCCTGATATGACCAACAACACAGAAGAATGTGATGGATACCCATGAACTAAAGTTACAGATGGTGTTGAGTCAACATGTGGTTACTGGGAATTCAACTTGGCTCCTACGTAAGAGCAGCAAGGGTTCATAAGAAGTGTCATGTTTTCAGGCCCCTGTAATAAAATAGTTTTAAAAGAAATATTGTTATTCTTTTAGTTAGCCACAAAATATTCAGTATACTATAAAATTAATAGGGCTGAGAGGTTATTACAAAATAATTTTGAATCAGTTTGTGTTTCTTTTGAGTGTTTCTACTAAGTATTTCAAATGAAACTATCCAGTAGATGTTGATGTGAATAAACAAATGGAGGACATTACTCTTGTGTTTATACCCATTGCAGTGCTGAAAATTTATCAAAATATTTTCATAACAAACTCTAACATTAGCAGAAATAGTCTTCAGTAAAAGCTGAAATATTCTGGTCTAGTTTGGGACACCTGCACATGGCCTAGCTGAGGCACTAAAATAAACCAGCCCTGATTCTGTGCTCAGCTCTGCCCAGGCCCTGATGATTTGGATGTGTTCACTCATATCTTCTTAATAGTCCCATCACACCCTGTCCAAGATTCAATCAATATCACTGCACAGCACAGACATGAAAGCTCCCCGTCAGCTTTTGGTGTTCTTGTTCTGGATACCAGGTAAGCAAGGACAGTGACAGAAATTTGTTTGACCCTTTACATTCAGTGCTAAAAGGATATACAGAGAAGGCATTTCTGTCATGACTAACCAAGTATGTTGTTTGTATGTTTCCAATCATAGGCATGATATGTGACATTCAGATGACCCAATCTCCATCCTTATATGCATCCCTAAGAGACAGAGTCACCATTACTTGCAGAACAAGTGAAAGCATTAGTAACTGGTTATCCTGGTATCAGCAGAAACCAGGCAACTCTCCTAAACTTCTAAATATAATACAGTGAAATTGGAATCTGGCATACCTTCAAGGTTCAGTGGCAGTGGATCAGGGACAGATTTTACTCTGACAATTAGCAACCTGCAGCCTGAAGATATTGCTACATATTACTGTACGCAGTACTGGAGTATTCCTCCCACAGTGATAATAGCCATGACATAAAATACTGAAAGTCACCAGCTGGCCCTCTCATTACTTGCATCTGCTAATATATTTTTGCAAAGACAGTCAGACTGAATAAGTCAGAATAACATTAGGGTACAGCAGCTCATTGACTTTCCTTTGCCCCTAGTGTCTTTCTCCCTCTTTAATCCCAGGAGAATAGCTTCAAAAGAAATTTTCATAATGTGTTTATGATCAGAATGTTAGGAATCACATAGCAAAATAGAAAGATCTATGGAGACTAGAGGAACTGTTTGCACATACAGAATTGTTTTCAGATTTCTAGGCTCTGGATGGCTTATCATCCAGATGCCTAGTTTGAGGCTGAAGTATCACCTATGACTAACATGATGAATAATTGTTCCATGCCATTCCGCAGTAATTTTGGAGGTTTGGGAAACCTCCTTTATACTAGGTAAAGAATCTGTTCATGGCAGGTAGATGTTTGTAAGGTTATTATATACAACCATTATATCCCTGTAGTCGTCTTTCATCATACCAATCATGCCTTTCTTAACATTGTGAGCTGTAATTCCTAAAAACATGAACCAAAATGAATATAGCATTTCTTGTCTTTCATTTAACAGGTATTTATCACAGCTATACAGACATAACTACTGAAAGAGCTTTGTTATTTCAAAGAATTTGATGTTAGAAATGGGATTTCAATTGCTTCTTTAGAGTACATTTCTCCCAGGCAGATGTTGCCATGCCTGGTATCCCAAACCACTTGGAAACATGCAATCCAGAATTCAGTCAGAAGAAGAAAACAATTACAAAGAAGGGTACTCTGAAATGTAACTGATAGGAAATCTTAAAAATGTTGAGATTTAAAAAATGTGTTGGAAGGACACTAAGGGATCTATTATAGATCATATAGGGAGTATATAATACTTTGGTATAAAATGTCAGTATGAGGCCAATTGACCCAATTAATAATGGATGTGAAGACTAATGGAAAAATATACTGATAACCCAATTCTTTGTGAATGGCTATTTGGAGAGATATGGAAAAGGTCATTGGTAGGAAACATAGTAAAGTGTGAAGGGTGTGGCCACCCTTAGATCATCAGATGATCTAAGTTGGTTCAGCAACTTTGTGTAATATGACTCATGAGAATGTAAATTTTTCAAAAGGGTACTAATCAATCAGTTTTAAAAATACACTTAAAATATACTTACCTTTTTAAAGTAGCTGAGACCTTCATTTTTATTACCTACTGTAGTTTGATGGTAAGTGATTATGTACAGGACATAAGCTCTCTACAGTAGTTGTATTAGGAGCTGGGTGAAATTTTCAATAGGTGGTTTTACTGGGTTGTGGATACAATATTTGGTATCACTGTAAGAAAATGATACTGTGTCTCTTCTGTGATCCCAATAATAGGAAGCATAGAATGAACTCAGTATATCTCAATATACTACTTCCTATGTCTAAACTTGTCTGTGAATTCCCCTTTTTGTTACTGTATTACAATACTCAGGGATATATACATTATTAAGAAAATATTTACTTAGTTCAAAGAATTAGAGGCCGAGTATAAAAAAATATTGTTGTTTCATCTATCAGCCTTAGTTGACAAAACTTTGAAAATGTAACATCATGGTGATTGCACCATGCTGGACTCTTCTCAGAAGAAATGATCACATCATATGACATCCAAGTAAGGATTAGTTACTTGTAGGCCCAAGAAAACCCTTCTGAGGGACAGAGTATTGTTTGTCGAAACGAATCTACAGAATCTCGGGAGCCAGTTATATTACTTTTGTTGCATGGATGATGAGATTATATGTGCTTAAACTTTGAAATCCAGATTTTTCCATGTGAGGAATGGAAGGGTCTGTTCTTTTCCATATAGCACCTTACCCACCAAAGTGCTTGAAACCACATACATTGGTATCTCATATATTCTTCCTCAATTCATGACTTCCATTCTGAGATCACTATTGTGCCACTTTCGGCATTTCATGGAGCACCCTCAGCTTTTCATTACAACATAAATGAAGAGAGGAGCTCAGAACCTGGTATCTGCTACTGAAGATCTTCACCATGGACCCATACTCTTGAACTATGAAAATGAGCCCTGTTCTGACCTTGTTTTTCCAGAATGAAGACATTACCAGGGTCCCTGCTATTGACAACTGACAACTGTGCTACCCCTACAAGCTGGAACATATTCTGTGGATGTAGAATATGGAAAGGACCACAGGCTATCTAATGGTTAAAAGGGCACTTGTATGAAAAGTTCTCGATTTTTGAAGACAAAGACCATGAGAAGAAGCAAGATCATTGAGGCATCAAACAAGCACCAGTATTAGGTATGTATAACTAACAAGGTCATTCCACTTTGATGAGAGATGTAACAATTCCTGACCTTGGATAGCTTTGATGGACCTAATTGGCCAGAGCCATGATAAAGGTGAAAGGTTCAGGCATTATGCTGGCCTGCCCCTGTTACCTGGTGGAATCCACTCAGGCAATACCCTGGTCAGCCCAAGGTTCCATGGGAAAGAAGTCTGCACGCAAGTGCAGAGGACCCCTTTAAAAGATAGGCTCCTGCCCCTCTCTCCCTCTCCCTCTCTCTTTCTCCCCCTGTCTCTCTCTCTCTCTCCCCCCTGTTCCTGCTCTCTGTCTCCTGTCTCTGTTTCCCCGCTCTCTCTCTCTATGGCGACCGGCCATGGCAGTCAGCCATTACCCTGTTCCTCCTCTTAGTCTCCCCATTCTGTCGGGCCTTATAATAAACTTATAGTCTTATCAGAATTTCTCTTTTCTTCTTTTTAAACAAAACCATAACATTTTGGCGCCCAACGTGGGGCTCGAACCCACGACCCTGGGATTAAGAGTCCCATGCTCTACCGACTGAGTTGGGCGCCAAAATGTTATTGTTTTGTTTAAAAAGAAGAAAAGAGAAATTGCTGAGACATAAGATATAAGACTATAAGTTTATTATAAGGGCAGAATGGGGAGACTAAGAAGAGGAACAGGGTAATGGCTGACCGCCATGGCCGGTCGCCATAGAGAGACAGAACGGGAACAGACAGAGACAGGAGACAGGAGACAGAGAGAGAGAGAGGAGGGGGCAGGAGGCTATCTTTTAAAGGGATCCTCTGCACCTGCGTGCAGACTTCTTTCCCATGGAACCTTGGGCTGAATAGGGTATTGCCTGAGTGGATTCCACCAGGTAACAGGGGCAGGCCAGCATAATGCCTGAACCTTTCAAAAGGCTGAGGCAGTCTGAATTGGATAACAGATCTAATACTCACATATTTTCTTTTTCTTTGTTTCTTTTTCTTTTCTCTTTCTTCTTTCTTTTTCTTCTACTTATCCCTCCTTCCATCTTTCATCCTTCCTTTCTTTATCTTTCTCCTTGTAATTCTTTTTTTCTTTTCATGTTCCTCCAAATAGCAGGACTGAATCAAACCTAACAACAAGGAATACTGTGGTTAATAAATCCATCCAATGAAATATATGAATTAGAATTCATCATATTTTTAGGATTATAACAGAATACATGGTGCATGAACAGAAACAGAATATATTTCAAAAATTTCACACTACCATTCTATTCTTGGAGCATTCTACATTGACATTATTTTTTCCTTTCTTTTCTTTCCTTTTTTTTTTGACACAGAGTTTCTCTACATGGCCCTGGCTGTCTTAGAACTCAGAGATCTGCCTGTCACAGGCTCCCAATTGTTGGAAATAAAGGTATGTGTCACCACTGCCATCTACACTGACATTTTTTTTAGGCCACAGAAAGGAACTTGCATTGATCTTGTTTTTCTTGAGCCCTGTGGGAGCCCTGAGGCTTGCTGAATCCCTGAGATAGGCATCCCCACAGCTCTGTCCAGCCTTTCACAGCCTCTGCTATTTTCAAGTGTCAATGACATGGCTTAAGGCCTTACTGAATTATTAATGACTTGCTCAAATTGTTTGTAGAACTCAATCCTAGCCAGAACATAACCAGAGAACCCCCACTGTTCTGAATTTCAGGTAAAAGAGCAGGGCACCAGAATATTTTGCATGTCAATATTGGAAACTTACAGTGATTTAAGATAAAAATGATAAACAAATACTGTAAGGCCCCAGGAAGCTCAGGGCTCCAGAATCTTTTCCCAGGACTTCGGCCACCCAAACCACAAGGGAAGAGGTGGAAACTTGACAAAAACAGCAAGAGGCTTTAATGAAAGGTAGATGTTTGTACAAATGGGCTCTCTTAGCATGCAGGCTAGAAAGCAGTCCCATCATCCAGGCACAGGCTGTTTTAAAGGCAAAAACAATAAGCTTAGGGGGGCCTTGACTCTCTGTCCATTGAATATGTGACCAGAGTCATGGATTCTTAGGAAGCCCTTTGTCTTGAGGGGAGGCCTGGGAATCAGATAGTCTCCTGACCCCACCAGTTGTAAAACCTGCAGACCTCAGGATGTGCTAACTAATGGTAGCTATCTCTTTGTTTCACAGGGACACTTAATTGTTAATGATTGACACATTGGCCCTTGGGGCAATCTGTTTCCTTCATGAGCCCCTGGAGAGGGTGGCCATCTGGGAATTCTTGGTACCCAGTTATTTTATGGCCTTGTAAGGGAGTAATTGCTGGTGGCTGGAAAATTCCAGGAACCAAGTTATAGTAGTAGCTTTGGTCAGTTTCTGGGCTATATTTCTTTGCTAATTTTTAAGTCTTTCAATACAAGGAAAGAAAAAAACAAACAAAAACATAGTAAAACTAACTTAACAAACAAATAAGTGAATAAAAACAAAAGCCATAAGGGAATATAACTGGGTTTCTAAATTCACTAAGAGGATACAGGTGAAAAGCCCAGAGAGACTCTTCTGCTACCTGTTATTCTTTTGTTTAAAAAGAAGAAAAGAGAAATGCTGAGACATGAGACATAAGACTATAAGTTTATTATAAGGCCCAGCAGAATGGGGAGACTAAGAAGAGGAACAGGGTAAATGGCTTACTGCCACGGCCAGTCACCAAAGAGAGACAGAGCATGAGCATAGGTGGAGGACAGAGTAGAGTAGGGGAACAGAGAGCACAGAGAGAGGGAACAAAGAGCATAAATGGGCAGAGGCCTATCTTTTAAAGGGGTCCTCTGCACCTGCATGCAGACTTAGTTCCCATGGAACCTTGGGCTGACCAGGGTATTACCTGTTCCACCAGGTAACAGGGGCAGGCCAGCATAATGCCTGAACATTTCATTCCCACCTCTACTTATTATTTAAAAAAAAAAGGTGGGGTGTTAGACATGGCAGGTTAAGGAATAAGGGCGTCGAATTCTCAAGACTGCTTCCTGCTGATGTGGGGGGCGTTGACCATCTTTGGGGGACCCGAGAAGGTTGGGGTGCTGCCACGTCCTGGGGAAGCTGGTTGTTCCATTGCAGTCCAGGCTGTATGGAACTCCCTGGCGCCTCTTAGACCTGGCAAGATGTTGACAAAGCAGAAGACAAGGTTAAGTTTAGAAATTTTTTTCCTTAGGTCCTGTCATTTGAGGGGATGATTGTAAGATGAGGGAGGGGTTCCCGAGGAGTCTTAACATGAGAGAAGGGAGTCCTGGGACCAGGGAAAGATTGAATAGCTGGAGTGAATCTGACCTGTTTGTTTGGATCCAATTCAGCTCCCTGGAGCTTACAAGAATCCTTAGAGTTTGTAGAAACCTAAGTATTAGACCCTTTAGAAGCATATTCATGTTAGAAGCAACTTGGCTGAAAGTATTACCATTTTACAATAGACAGATTTTTTTTGACAATGAAAAACATCTTAATCTTGACCTTGTAGTTATGATCCTATAGTGGTATTGTAGAACTGACTATGAACAGTAGCATGAGAAATAGAGAAATCCAGAACATATTTCATTCTTTTAATGTCTCAACTCATTTTATCATCATTTAAGCCTTTTTATCCTCAGGCCTTTGTAACTACATTCTCAGACTTTTATACATCTTAGACTTTCCTATCTTTACATAGATAAACCCTAAAATACCTGTTACTGGAATCTGTTTTGCTTTAAGCTGGCAAGACTACCAGTCATCAAAAGCATTAGAGCTTGAGAAGGATAAGATTTTACCTGAATCAATGATTAAAGAATAACAGAGACTTGCCAGCAGGCTGCATGGACAGCCATCCCAAGGGTCCTCCATCCACAGTAGTGGGCTGCAGGACACCTGCCTTCTTGCTGATAACTTGTGACCTGTGGATTACAGACTTTGGGAAGACTAGCCTACCGTTGGCCCAAGCAACGCGGGGAAAGTCAATTCCATTGTCCTCTTGTCCACAATCTGTAATACTTTGTAGTAGTTGAGGTGAAGGGCAGCGTTGCTCAGTTACTAGCGTTGTCACTGACTCAAGATGAAGTTTCTTCAGTGCCCATCAGTCTTCTCGGAGGAAATGGGGTGGGGCCAGTAGCTGGCCTATCTCTCTGTTATAAAAAGCTTTTTAACAAAACCATTTAAATGCCATATTCTCTAGATCTCTGAGCATTTGAGGGCTGTCATCTGTTTAGTATCTCAGCAGTTAAATTTGTCTTTAGTTAGAGAAAAATCCCTTTTTGTAATAAAAGCTGTACCTTTTTAAACGGCTTACAGGATGGACTGAGTGATATAAATATTTTGTTAGTTTGAAATAGACCTTTATGGTTTTAAACTTTCATCATCATTTAAAGATACATGAGTTAAATTTAAGTTGTATAGACTTATCTTATATTTTAAGTATAGTTAAATTAGACCTTTATGACCTTAAATGTTTACCATCATTTAAAGATATATAGCAATTTAGAAATATGAGACTTAACAGTTTAATTTAAGTTGTATATAGAGCTAGATAAGTATAAAGTTAAATTACAGGTACAGAGACAAGCAGGACTGGATAACAGTAAAGGAGAACCACAATGTAATCTCTGATCTGTACATTGTAGCAAATGGACAGGAGATTTAAAGGGAGAGAGTAGATTGAAACAGAGGGCCCTAGAAAGGCATAGTATTTAGTAAACAAGCCATGAACAACAGAGCCAGTGAAAGAAGAAAAAGACAAAAAATAAAATAAAAAGCAAAATGATCTGGCAGAAATAAAAAATCAGGTAGACAGGTTTGCTGGCACAGGCCGCTGGAGCTGTGTATGCCTACAGATAGGTCATACAACCAAAACGGCGGGGACTGTAAGCTGCTTTTGTCTGTTTACCTGCTTGTTGGATGAAACCAGAAAGGTTCCTCTATGCGTTTCCCATGGGTGAGGCAAGTGGAAAACCGGCAAAAAGCTTCTCTATGGATGCACGTCTGCCCGTGGGAGTTGCCAGGGACCTGGCCCCGAAAGGGTCACAGCTGTCCTGAAACCAAAAAGGACCCAGTGGTCCGAACTGAAAAAGCAAAAAAGCACCACTCCTGGAGCAGGATCCCATACCTGACCTTTAGGAAATGCACCAAACAAGTGAAAGAAGAAATAAAAAGCAAGATGTCAGGTGGCAGTGCTTGCCCATGTAAGTCACTGAAGTGAGTGGGTAGACCTATGCTAGGTCACAAGGTTATGACCAAGATGGCAGCCCCCAGGTTAGCCCACATGTTTGAGATGGCAACCTCCGTAAGCACATTCTCAATTGCCAGAAAAGTTTTAAACCTCATTCATGTGGAAAAATGAAAACCAGCAAACAAACAAAACTCTCAGAGCATCTTAAGCAGACTTTGCCAACCAAGAGGAAACACAGTCAGAGAAAGAACAAACAGAACAATGAGGGACATTCCCAGGTGAAAGAAAGTTTCCATTGGGAGGCAGAACTCTGCTCATTTACCTACTCCCTGGCAGTAACTGAAAGATCCCATAAAAATGTATTTCCCATGGGCAAGGCCAAAATTTGGCACAGATTGCCCTGTCTGAGAGCACCCAGCCCGAAAACAAAAAATGGACCCAGAGTGAAGAGTGCTGGGTCTGCCCCATGGGAACAGTTCTGGGTATCTTACCAGATTGCAGCAAATAGGCAGATCAGTGAGTTCAAGAGATCCTTAGTTGGAAAAGCGACAAGTTGAGTTCCGGCATCTCAGGCTGCTGCAGGCAGGAGGAAGTGCCAGGAAAAGTGGAGATGGAAGTGGGTTAGCAGTTTAGATTTTAGGATCTCCGAGATTTCCCCTGCTCCTGGAAGGAAAAGTTACAAAGAAAGACTATCCCACCAGCTAGATTTGGGAAAGGGTCTACGGAGATAGCCTAAACCAAGTTGGGCGCCAAAATGTTATTCTTTTGTTTAAAAAGAAGAAAAGAGAAATGCTGAGACAGACGTATTGACTATAAATTTATTATAAGGCCCGACAGAATGGGTAGACTAAGAAGAGGAACAGGGTAAATGGCTGACCGCCACCGCCGGTCACCATAGAGAGACAGAGCGAGAGCATAGGTGGGGGACAGAGTAGAGCAGGGGAACAGAGAGCACAGAGAGAGGGAACAGAGAGCATAAATGGGCAGGGGCCTATCTTTTAAAGGGGTCCTCTGCACTTGCGTGCAGACTTAGTTCCCATGGAACCTTGGGCTGACCAGGGTATTGCCTGTTCCACCAGGTAACAGGGGCAGGCCAGCATAATGCCTGAACCTTTCACTACCAACACTTTTTCTCATGACACAGGCATGGCAATTCTGGGAATTTCCTGAAAAGCAGTACTATTTACATTTGAGTAAACTGAATCTTGGCATTCATATAACAGCATTAATAAAATCTAGGGATTCGTATAAAAGTAGAAAACACTTTACATATTCTTAACAGGATTGATTCACTATAGAAAACTGGTATCTGGCTACTAAGTATGCTGATTTGAAAACTGAATATCCCTGAAGCTCATATTTGTATATTTATTCTCATACTTCTGACACTGTTTGGAAGTTTCAAAAACTTTGGAGTTGAGTCCAAACTGCAAAAAGTACTTCACAGGTGGTAGGCGCTTGACTTCTATTATCTAAGGGTGTTTTTATTATCGCCCTGTGATTCCAAGCTCACCATAATATATCTGAGGTGCATTTAAAGCACTCTATCAGTAATGATGAATTGAAAAGTAAAATACATAACTATGTCTTATTTGGCTATGATTATTCCAAGAAAATTTAAAATGATTTTATTTTAATTATATAAGATTTTAAAATTTATTTTATAAGTGTTTTGTCAACACATATGTAGGTTTGTAAACCATGTGTGTGCCTGGTGCTAAAAGAGTTTAGATGTGGTTGTCAGATTCTTTGGTCTTGGAGTAATGGATAATTGTGAACCAATATGTGGATGTCTAGGAACCAAACTTGATTCCTTTGCAAATCAGCAAGTGCTCTTAACTGCTGTGCAAACTGTTCTGCCCATTAAGGTAATTTTGAGGATACTGTGGATGGAATTGTTTCTTTCTTTCTTTTTTTTTAAAATATCTGTTGTAAATATAATAGTAGGGTGCAGCTTTTGTTAACTTTGTGTTCTGCCACTATTCTGAAAGCTTTTTGTCAGATTTAACAGTTTGCAGGTTGATACATTAGCGTCCTGTATGCATTGAAACACATTGTATGCAAATAATCTTTTATTCATCCTTTCCTTCATATGCGTTTAATGCAACTCCCTTATTGTTTCTTAGTTTTCTAGATGGTAATGCAGTAATTTGCCTGTCTCATATTCCACCTGTGATGCAAATGGGGCTGATAATTTCTATACTGATAGTGGGCAATTACTACTCATCTTGCCATGTATGAGAGCAGGAAAACTAATGTAATATCCATCAATTCTTGCAGACAGATGAAGGGATAGAGGTGAGGACTATGAAATAACTACTATTGTTAGACCCCCGGAAAACTCAGGTATCCGGGTTCCCAGGCCACGACCACAGTCACCCCAATCACCAGGCAGATTCAAGAGCTTGCTGCAAACTGCATGAGGCTTTATTGTAATTTAATGAGCTAACCCCATGTTAGCTCTGGTCTTTTGTCCACCCACCATGGCAGTTGGCTATGAAAGACAGTTTTAACTTGCTGCGGAGCGATCTTGTAGGGCAGCATAAGGGGAGTGTCTAGGAGTACGCACAGGCTCAGGATTGGTGTGTCTCCAGTCTTGGAGGGCTTGCCCTGTGTTGATTGGCCCATAGGCCCTCCCAGGGTGGTTGCTATGCTATGTCATTGCTGTATGCTTGTCTGTAAAGTACACCCAGTGTCGTAAAGCATAGTGCCACCAGCTAACTTCTGATTGGTTCCTTGTCATGAGGTAGGCGTCTGACCTCTAAATGACCAAGGCAAGGTTATGGCAAGCACGTGTTACTGTCATGGCTGCCAAAATGGGGAGCTGGTCCCTTCACTATGGCATTACAGATGGGTATCAGCACTACTTTGGACTAATGTGAATGTCTCAGGATGCCTGTTTTGTCATTCATATTTTCATTAGCAGGTGAATTCTGCCTGTTAGGCAAAGAACAGAGTATTCTCTATTACTAGTGTATACCTATGTGAGTACATGCCTGTTGTAGTCTAAATTCCCAACGTAAAATTTCCTGCTTGTATTATCTACAGGGACTGCTGTTTTGACACATAAATATCAATTGATGGCATAGCCCAGGCATTTCATCTGCTGTCACCACTATATTTAAGGAATCTAAGAAGAGACCTTATTACACTTGTCCTATTAATGCTGTTGATGTAGAATATGCTTTGGGCTACAACGAGCTTTCTTGTAATCTAACAAATCTCAGGGAAACATTTGAAACTTGAGTACACATTAGCAGATAGAGATACACAAAAGAACAACTGGGAAATCCTCTCCCTTCTGCTTCCCTGGGAGTTTAGGTTATGACTTGTATTATTGTGGGAGGATACTCATTTTACTATACACAATAATATATTGCAATATCTTCAGATACTGATTTCTAATAGTGATGCTATAATCTGCCCCAGATCAATGGGCATTAAACCTTGCTGGAACTCCAGTTAACAAATTGGATATATATTTGATCAATGTTCTTGGAGCCTTTCCTGTTTTCTGTTGAAATAAAGCTAAATTCTCCTTAATTTTCTTACTGGCATTTCAGATGATTGTTATACATTCTTCTAGAGACAGAAATGCTAAGAACTGAGTCTTATGTATGTTTATCTCACACCTGATAACAGAAATGTATAATAAATATGTTGTTATGTGTATTACAGGAGAAACATACAAAGGAACAGACAGCACTGACTACAGTGTCTAATTAACTCCCCGATGTTAAAAGTTGCTTTTTCTGATTGGAAGCAGCAGCAGGCCCCAGTTATGCGCAGGGGGCTCTCTTTTTCATGATGTGTCCTGCTTACAAATGACTCCTGCAAGGGTATGAGAAACCTATAAAGAACTCATCATGAGAGTGAACTATGCTCTAGGCACATGCAAATCTTTGGGGACTGAGCAGATTTGGCCACATCTGCAGGGTTGATTCAACTCAGTAAATTATCAAATGATCAAGGGCTGCAAGTGTCTCCAGCAAAAGGAAAGATACTCATTTTTTCTACAACAAATATTTTGCTTTCTTCAATACCGGCAGACACTAATTTGTGCTCTCTAAATATCATCTTACTTCCATTAATTTGACTTTCAGTAAATGCTTCTTTCCTACTCTATCATCTAAGACAGACACCCTTCATTATGGAACAAATTCAGAAAATAAACTGCTAAAAGGCTTCCTTCATTGGATAAGCATCTTAGTCACTCATCTTTTTTACCCCTCCTTAATGATATGCTTGGTGTGAAATACAAGCAGTAATAATACCTAGATCCAGAGAAAGCAGTGACCAACAGTCTCCAGAGAGGTCTGTATTCATCATCACATCATCTGCTTTATGTTTGTTCGCTTGCTTGCTTTTGTTTTAACCTTTTTTTTATAACTAAATAATTTGTCTTACACTGTTATGCCCATGTCGCAGAACCCCAAAAATCCACCACTGTCACACCAAATGGGAAAACAAAGGTTTCTTTATTATGAATTGCAACTCAGATCCTGCCAATTTGGGAACAAGCAGAGACCTGCTTTTTGGCTGAGGGGGTTTTTAAATTGGGAAGTTCCAATGACTGGATGCCTTGAGATTACAAAGATTTTTTGTGGTTACATAAGATAAAACAATAACTGTGATTTAGGCAGGATGCAATTAAGCAGGAAGCTGGGGAGGAAGACAGTTTGTTACTTATCTCCCAGACAGGGACTTACAAGTACTAGTTGAGTTGACAAATATCTGATCTTCTTTAGGACAGAGAAACGTTGAGACAGCTGGGGGGTTTATCTGTTAAAAGGCCTCTGTACCCTGTTCTTTGTTTAGCCTTATCTGTCTGGCTGCCTTTTTAGGAACTCAGACAGCCCTGGAAATTTTCTTTATCCTATATCGGCTTTGGAGTCTAAGTTTTAGACTTTTATTGATTTTTCCCTTCCAATACCATCTATGATTGTTGTGTCACACTGATTCCATAGTGGCCAATCAACAGGTATTTCATCTTTTCTCACCTCTATTGCCATTTATACACATCTAGCACTGATGTTTCCTATATGATCCAGACCTTTTCTTCTGTTCTCTATTTAGTCTTAACTTTTAAAAGGATTGTCTTTTGGAGTAGAAGCCTTCCAACAAACAGTATGTTTCCATAACCTTGCACTCACTATGTTCCCTGCACCTGCATGTTATGCCACCATCAAATCTCTTCCCTTCCTCTAAAAGAAATCAATTATCAATGTCTGCCATTAGGTTATAGGGCTGGAACCAGCCAAACAGATCAGAATGTAGCATGAAAGTGAGTGCTTTCCACAAGGAAATGCAGCTACAGTGGGGTTCAGAGTATTTTCTTATAGAGACATATAAGTACTTGTAAGGGATTATGGTTAAGAGAGTTGAGCAGAAAATAGTATTGATGAGGATAGGGATCACTTGTACAGTAATCTAGATCTAAGTTTATAAACAAGACAACTGTACAATAACAGAATAAATCTATTTTGGTGGGCCAGAAAAAAATATCTGATGGTATACATCTATGGGTTTATACATGTTTGAAAAGTTTGCAAGTGAGATGTGGTAAATATTGACAACAGGATTAGTTTCCATGAAGAGGTTACAGAAACAAGCAATGTGATACAATGAAAATAAAATCTGTGAGTTTACCTGGTAGAAAAATGAAAGGCATCTGAGAAGTAGTGGCACATGGGTTTAGTACTAGGACTTGGGAGGCAGAGGCAGAGGCAGGTGGATCTCTGAGTTGGAGTGTAACCTAGACTACATAGCAAGTTCAAGGACAGCCAAGGCTATACAGAGAATCCCTGTCTTGAAAAACAACAAAAAGGGGGGGAAAGGGCTGATGTGATTTTGGAATGATATTGGACAAATTAAGTTAATCTCACATCTTTTGTGTAGAGATATGAATATATGATTCTATGCATGGATAAAGACACAAGTAGATAACTTCTCTGGGTGCAGAAAGATTATTCATATACCACCAACATCCATAATCTATAATTTCAACATTATTGGAAAGAATACTTAATTTAACACAAAAATTCTTTGAAAATATTATAAAAACTATAGGATAACTTTAAACTTGCCCTCCATATTTAACTACAAATTTATCACTATTTACAAACACAAACAATTAACTGTATATCTATTTCTATTCTGGGCATTTCTCCTAGGGTATGACTTTTTCGTTATTAATGATCAATGTATTATCCAGCCTTAGTAAGAGATTTTTTTAAATAAATATTAACTGCCCATAGGACACACATTTTTCATTTTTAGTGAATAATTTGCTTGCTGGTTTCATTTAGTGATTCATATTATTTACCATTTTTAGATCTAAAAATTTACCATTGGACATAAAAAACAATAGTAATAAAATCAGGAATGTTGCCTCATGTGCAAGACAAAATACTACATCCAAAGGATGCAATGAAACTTAAGGTTCCATGTTCCATACATTAGGCATGATGTCCTAGGATTCTGGAGCTACAAATGTTTTTTTCTGTAGGAATGAAATGCTAGAGTGTTCACAATATACAGAGAGACAACAAGGATAATTTTGAACATCTTTCAAAACTGCCTTGGAATATATATTCCAACTGTGTTGTATTTGTTGAGTACAATATTTAAACATTCATTTTAAATCGACCTGAGTCTAACAGCCCAAGTATAGCAAGAACAAACTTGTTTTTAGGTTTTATATTTTGATTGTTTACTTATGTGTATGCCATGTGTATGTGCCAATGCCCAGAGATCCAAAAAAGGTGGAGGACATTGTGGAAATGGGGTTATTAAAATTGAGGGGAAGCCACCAAATGTGAGCACTGGAGTCAAATTTGTGTCCTGTGTATGAGCTGACTGAAGTAAATATGTTGATTCTTGATACTTAGTGTTTAAGAATTATGGTCCTATAATTTTCAGAAATGTCTTACATTCTTACTACCAGGCTTCAATTTTACATAGTTATGAGCTCACAGCAGAAGTCATGCAAACATTTGTAAAACAACAGAAACAGCAACAGGCTCAGATGAGCTGAGGAACAGACCAAACCAGATTCATGGGAATTTATTGGTTTGCATCAGATCAGTCCTTTCTCTTTGGGGGCAAGGGGTTCTTATGGGTTTATAACATGATAACACCGGATTTCAAAAACTAACCATACTCCAGAACATCTAAAGATAGGAGTGATATATTCCAAACTAGGATTTATGAAAGTATACTGGTATATGATTTTAAGGAGAATACCTGGTTCCTAGAATGTGATTAAAATTTTCTGATGACAGTATTTCTGTCTTCAGTATAGAATACCAAGTACCTGGGAACCAGAGTAAGGCTTTGCCCATTTTGATATATGCAATTTCATAAAGTTTCTATTTAAAAGATATGAATACATACATATTATAATTTTCAGAAGAGGTTTTAGTAAAATTCAGGTTTCCTTGGATAAAGAGTATCTTGGAAAATTGACAGTAGGATTTAAATCTGTGGCATTCCTTATTCATCCTCTATGAGAGGCAGCCTTGAAAAATACTTTATCTCATTCATTCTCCTGTGAAGTGAAGTAGAACTGAGAGCACAGGACTGATATGAAGATCTTTTGTTGTTTTTAAATTTCTACAACACTACAGGAAATCCATTGGCCCTCTGGGGAGCCAACAGTACTAACTGTGTAATGTTTGGAATCCGTCAAAGGCACTATTCAAATCAGATTCAGTTACAGTTGAAAATATAGGGTTATTCATGACACAAGTTATATTCTCATTCTTTTTCACCAGCAACATTATTAGATGTGGTGAAATTCACTTTTCCTAAACACAAGACAACTTGGTTCATAATGGACCATGAACCAAACCAGAAAGGCAGTTTGGGTTATTGCATTCTTACTGTAGCTATTGAGAATAAAATGGGTCAATGGAATGTGGGATAATCATAGAGGAACAGAGAGACATGAGAACAGAGTAATAAAAAACATATATAAGGACGTCTAAGAAATAGAGGATATAAACAAATACAATGAATTTATCCTTCTTTTTAAATAAATGAGCAGAAAACAAGGTGTGATTTTTGCATCACAGACTAATTTGAGCAGAAATACATTCACAATTTAATTTCTGAGAGTTGTATAGTGGAATTATAGTTGGAAGGGTTGTTTTATAAAGCAAATCATTCCTTCCTTAGAAACTGCTGTTGTACTGTTCCTCATCAAAATGTAATCAAAGACCGTTAAAGTTACCTTTGCAATCCTGGCATTTTAAAAATTGGAACAGGAGGATTTCTATGAGTCTGAGACATTCTTAGATTTTTCAGTCCAGCCTGAAATACACTGTGAGATACTTTATCAATGTTTATCCCCTAAAACATAACTCCCAACATTTCTTTTCCTTGAGGTCAATATTCAAATGTGGTTTGATTCTAAATCCATTTTACCTCAATCTTAATCCCTTTATCTTGATTTTCACAACAAATTATGTGTGCTCCACATTAGAAATGGGTGTTGTGCACAGTAGTCACAAATAAATGAAGACTCATATTTAAATTTTGAATGTCTATCTAGACTCAACATTGTAATTTGATCACAGTTTGTTTTGTCTGTGTGTTTCTATAAGAAAGCCATTGCCAAGTTTCTGTCACAACAGACTGTTGTTCTTTATTAATTTTCATTTCAGTTAAAAACAATCTTATTTTGCATACCAATCCCTGATCTCTCTCCCTCTCATCCTCCCATTCCCCCCACTCTCTTCCTATCAGACCCCTTGTCAACTCTTCAGAGAGGGTGATGTCCCCTATGAGTGATCATCAAAGTTTCTCACATCATATGGGACAGGGCATAGGCCCTCCCCCTTCTACCTCGGCTGAGAGAGTATCCCTCAAATTGGAATGGGCTCCAGAAACTCCATTCATGCACTAGGGATAAATGCTAGTTCCACTACCAGGAGTCCAATAGACAGACCAAGCCCCTCACTGACATTCACATTCATGGGCCTTGGTTCAATCTTATGCAGGTTCTCCAGATCTCATTCTTGAGTGTGTGAGCTCCCACTTTCTCAGGTCAGCTGTTTCTGTGGATTTCCCCAACATTTTCTTGACTACTTTGCTCATCACTCCTCCTTCTCTACAACTGGATTCCAGGATTTCAGCTCAGCACTTAGTTGTGAATCTCTGTTCTGCTGCCATCAGATACTGGATGAAGGGTCTATGATGGCATTTAAGGTAGTCATTGGTCTCATGATATTGGAAGGGCATTTAAGGTAGCATCTCAACTATTGCTTAGATTCTTAGGTTGGGTCATCCTTGTGAATTCCTGGGAATTTCCCTAGTGCAAGGATTCTTGCTAAACTCATAAGAGTTTCCTCTATCAAGGTATCTCTTTACTTGCTCTGTTTCTCTGTTTTCCTCCAAGTTGTCCTTCCAGATTCCTCATGTTCTCCTTCCTCCTTCCAACTTCTGCTCATCCTTCTCCTACCTCCATCCACACCCTCTTGCTCCCAAATTACTCAGGAGATCTTGTCCTTTTACTGTTCTCATTGGGTCCATGTATGTCTCTTTTAGGGACCTCCTTGTTTTTTAGTTTCCCTGGAGGTGTGGATTGTTGGCTGGTTATCCTTTGCTCTATGTGAGTTCATCCCTTGTTTATCTTTATGTGTCTGGGTTATCTCACTTAGGATGGTTTCTTCTAGTTCTGTCCATTTGCCTGCAAGTTTCAAGAAGTCATTTTTTTACCACTCAGTAGTCATCCATTGTGTAAATGCACCACATTTTCTTTATCCATTATTCATTTAAGGGACATCTTGGTTGATACCAGGTTCTGGCTATTACAAGTAATGCTGCTATGAAGAAGTTGAACATATGTCCATGTGGTATGGATGTGCATCCTTTGAAATTATGTCTAAGAGCAGGAAGGCCTACCTTAAGATAAGAACTATAGCTATGCAGCTCTCTTGGTGAGTTTGGGGTCTTTTAGGATGAACATGATTATCCCAAAGGAGAGCAAAGAAAGTATAAGCTGTGTTTCTTGACTCCACACATGGATTCAGGAAAAGTGTCTTGATTTCCGTCATTTGGGAAAAAATGACACACATAAAACGTAGTCATACAAGGCTGGTGATACAGAACAAACACCTTCGACCCATCATGGTCCAGTCCTAGTTTCTTTTCTATTGTTTTCCTTTTTCTTTTCTTTTCTTTTCTTTTCTTTTCCTTTTCCAAACATGTCTACTCAATTACTGATGTTATAATTAGTTATTGGAAACCCAGGATTATTGAAAAAGGACAAGGTAATCCAAATAAGTGCAAGTTTTCAAATCAATAGAAAGAAATACAGTGATTAATTTCTTTCAGTGCTTCAAATTTATGTAGGTGTGTGCCTAACATCATTTGTTACCCTGTCTGCTAGATATCATTCTGAAGGTGACAAATATGTAGCATAACAGACAAAAATTTGCCATGTTTTTCTTTTGTGCCTTCTGCTGGCACAAATGAGACATTAGTACACGAGGAGGATCTGGACAAGGAGAGGAACCCAAATAGAGCACCAAAGGAAGTTTTAGATTTCAGTTTATTACCCTGAAGAGAAAATGACAGCATCTGTAGCAAGGTGTCCAAATCTCAAAATCTCTTCATCTTGACATCAAAGAGGATTTCTAGCTAGATCTTAGAACCTATAGAATCTGTCAGTGACAACTTGGGCAATTGTGCATCACATATAGAAAGGTGAAAATATGATGCAGCTCCATGTGCATGACAAAGTTCAGGAGCCACTGCTGCTTCCCTCCATATCTCCTTTGTAGCTCCCTGAAAAGCCACTTACCAATAAAACCAAATACACAGCTTTCACATTACAAAAAGTAACCCCAAATGTGCCATAAACCTACAGAAAAATATTATGAATATCCTGGAGTACAAAGAAAAAAATCTAGATGCCCTTGTATATAAGATAAACTTTTAGATAAGATACCAGTGTCACAATACACTGCAATACATAAGAAATATGTAAAACGTACCACATTAATTTAGAATTTGAGAATCAAACAAAAATCACAAAGTAATTTTTAAAAAATATTTACATGTGAAATAATTTGTATAAACTCTCAATGGCTCTTATTTCACAAAAAAAGATACACTTCAAAATTAGAAAAGAATTATTTTTTATTTCCTCTATTTTTCCTATCTCACAAACTTTAAAAATGCTGTTTGAGTTCAAAGTCTGTGAGGAAAATTATAAATTCTAGGATTGTCTTTTAATGCAAATATTAGAAAATTTAATTTATTGTTTGATGTAAGATTAAAGTCTCTTTATTCCAGAAGACACCAAGGTAAAACACAGGCCAGAGCTAGGTTATAGAACCCAGCCAGTGCCACCAGAGTAAAAGGGGCCAGGGTTCCCACGTGCAGCCCCTTAAGAAGCTCCCTTACGTCACCCCGGCTTTCCTTCACCACGCCCTTATGGGCGAGTCCCGGGTCCACCTGGTACCTGTCCCAGGACTATTGGGCGGGGCTAGGGTGACTCCCTACAGTTTGAATTTCCCTGGTCTAACAAAGTTTGATGATGTGTTCCTTATTCATTTATCTAGTGAGGCATCATTTCAAGAAAATTTAGAAAATATAATGTGAAAAAACAATGTATCTTAATTTGGATTTTAATAACTGCCGCATATTTGCGCTTGTTTATTTCATACATCTGCTTTAAAAATAATATCATATCATAAGATTTTTATTGCTGTGATGAAAATACATTGAAGGGACATGGAGGAACACTGCTTACTGGATTCCTCTTCATGGCTTGCTCCACTTCTTTCTTGCACCACACACAGGACTATCATCATTCCAGGGATGGCACCATCCTTCTGAGCTGGACCGTCCTGCATCAATCAACATTCAAGAAAATATACAATAGGCCAGTCTTGTGGGGAAACTTTCTAAACTGAGCCTCTCTCTTCCCAAATATGTCTAATTTGTGTAAAGCTATGTAAAAGCAGCCAGCACATGTACACTATGAAAAATATATATTATTATAATATTTTCAATCTTTTGCAACAGAAAGAACAAGGGAATAATTATTCATGATTTGTTGTCATTCACACAGAGGTATGCCTTCTCTCCTTGTTCTTCCTAATAGTTCATAGCCAATAGGGAAAATACTCTAAATGCAGGATGTAACAAAACTAGAGCTCACTTGAATGAAATACAGTCAAGATCAAGTGCAGAATGTTGGAAGATTATGTCATCTATCATTCAGAACCTTGATGATAATGCATTCTTACTGGAGGAATCATCAGACCATGAGATGAAAAGGTTTTTTGCTCCTGTTTATATCACTGAGTGTGGGTAACTATTACTCTGTTGACAACAGTAAATTGTAGTGTATTCTTTTATTGTTTACTGTGGGTGAGTAAACCACTGCCACTGAATTGAGATGGGACTCCAGAAGCCAAGTTGAATTTTCCTTAAATGAGTTTAGGAGGGGCTCCTGGTTTCTTCTGGTGCCAGTAACTTTTGCTTACACTTGAGCTGGCCTTGCATGAAATGGTGACCTTCTCCACTGGAGAAGCAGCAGGGAAGCTAAATACTGAGTGAGTATAATTTCCCCATTGAATATTATAGATATATATAGATATATATGTATGATAAATATTTATATTTATAAAATAAATAAAATAAATATTATAGATAAATATTTATGATAAAAAGAAATATATAAAAAGTAGAAATATAAATGGAAGATTATTTATTAATGTATACTAGGAAGAAAAAACAAAGAATAACATTGGTACTCTTAGAGCCAAACCTTGATGTGGAAAGATGCTGGGTTCAAAACTTCTAGTTTCATCTCTTACCTATGACAGTGAATAACAGGAAGCTGAACATTTTGGTATGAAAATCCATCATTTTCTCTAATTTTTTTTGGTCTCCATAATTCATAGGACTTAAGTAAGTCTCTTTAAAGCATCTCTGAACATAAATAGGAAACATACAAATATCAGGCTGCAGCTTAAGAGATTTTTGGCTTATAAAACTGTGTAGTCTATTTACTTATGTATAGCATTTTGTGATGGTTAATCTTTTTGTCACCTTGATATTTCTGAGTAGATAACCTCAGCTGAGTAACTTCCTACATTACATAGGCATGTGGGTTTGTCTTGGAATGGGGAGGTAGTATTTTCTTTATTACTATTAAACACTCAGACTCCTGTGGCCAATGCCATCACAATGCAGGCAGGTCTGGGCTGTACAACACAGCTATCTGAACAAGTCAGACAGAATGAGTCATTCACCAGCATCTTTCCATTGCCTCTCTATGAGTTGGTTCCCCTAGATTCTTGATTGACCTCCTACAAGGATATATGCAGGTTGAGCTGATATATGCAGGATATATAGGATATATAGGTTATATATCCTATGCAGGATATATAACCTTTGAGCTGAAATAAATCCTTCCTTCCTTGAGTCACTTTTGGTCATGGTGCTCATAACAGAACCAAAAAAGCAAAATAGAAAAAAAAGTTATATATTATGAAAATAAAGTACTATCCCAACACCATGCCTCTATGCTTCCTGTACTGATGACCATAGAATAAAAGTTGAAAAATATAAAGAAGCCCTTAATTATATGCTTTTCCTATAAGTTGCCTTATCATGGTGTTTCCTCACAGAAATACAATAGTAACTAAGACAGTACTTAAGAAAACCATAAACTCCAGATTGTCTCTTGACAACTTGCCCATTAATCTTAGTCCAATCATTTTTTAACCCTCAAATCTCCAGGAACAGCACTATCCCAATTTAAGATATGGATCCAAGGTATGCTTAAATCAAATACTGAATCCAAGCGTAGGTAATAGAAAAAATAGAAGCCCTCTTCTCTTAAATATAGATATGCTACTACTGCTCTTGTGGCTATTCTCATATATCCTGTGCTCTACCCCATGCTGGTAAAAAGAGAACCCTGAGTGATGAGATACAACAAAAAACTACTCACATTAAAGAACAACCATGAACAATATGAAAAGTATTCTGTCAGTGAAGTGCTGGCCTTTAAGTTACATTATTTTCTAAGACTTTTCAAATGTTTTTACTTTCAAATTTTGATATTTACTGTGTCTGAAAAATCATTTAAGGTTAATCAGACATTTTAAATGACTTTATAGGATTTAATTAGTAGAATGTAAAATTTAGATGGAATTATAGTATGTTTTCAATATTTATGTATATTGAATATGTATCGTAGGTATACATACATACACATATCTTGAAGAAAGCATGCAAATTTCTCTATTGTCACTTTTAGAGAATCAGCCTAATTCATGATTTTATGAAAGATTTCTCAATCTTGGTTGTTAGTTCACAAATACTAGGAACAATATCATTTTGAGAATTTGTGAATAGGAAACTCATATTTGGATAGTTTGATATCCTAAATCCTGGTGAGCATCTAAGATTACAGATGCTTTATTTACTGGTTTGAAGACAGATCTTAGATGTTTCCTTCTCTTCCTGTTAGGTTGTTAGTTTTGAACATTATTCATTTCTTCACAATCTGGTAACTTCCACTTTGCTTGTTCAGATATTTTTCTAGTAAAGAGACTAATTATGTGTGAAATAATTCAACCTACAAAGCCCTCTATAACGATAAAAATTAAATTATTACAACAAGTCATAGCATCACTGGTCATGCTTACAAAAATGCCATCATTTAAACTTTGTTCATATGTGTAAATTGAAAAGTTGGAAGAGCTCAGTGTATGCATTGTGGTTCAACATTTGGAGCATCTGATTTCATTAATATGAAGATGGAAACATTATTCATGATAGTTATTTGGGTCTGGGTAGTTTTCTTATTACTGTTAAAATTGTACTTGTCTATTTACATCTTACAGTTCTGGTAATGTGTCCCACATTCTTCATTTCTATGACATTAACAAAAACCAAGCAACAACAACAACAACAAAATATTCTGTGTCCCAGAGTTTTAAATTGGGACTTCTAACATCAAGAAGAAAAAAGTGTTCTTTGTTGTATTTGCAGGGCTATATCTTGAACCTATTCTTCTTCCTCAAGCCTGTCCACCTTACAGTGCTAATTGAGGCATTGTTTTATTGTTACCACCTTCCCTGACTCTAATATTCTCCTCTCTAATATCTAGTCTTGTAATTAAATCTTATTCACAATAAACCTCTAAGACAACCTCCTTGTATTAACAACATTGATTCTTTTGGATAAATGTTTTTTCTATAAAGATATTTTCACTCAATTTTAAATTATTGTGTCATAGATGCTAGTATTTTCTAATTGTATATACAAACATGCATATGTGTATATTATCCCTCATATATGCATTTTAAAAGTAGATTCAATAATCAACATTTTTATCTTACCATATCTCTATCCTTTTTTCTTTTTAGAGAAGTTTTAATAATTGACATTTTTTATCCTCTATCTGTATTTCTTTTTTTTCAAAACCTCAAATCTAATCCTCTTCTTTCAGCTTTCTTCCTGACTGTAACCAACATTTTGTAGTCGATTTCTTTAAACTATGTCAATTATCCATAACTCATTCAATTACCAAATCCACCCAACCAGGCTCTTGGTAATGTGGGTGTCATATTCTTAAAGTTACTTCTTGTTGCCTGAGGGTGAAGGCATCTTTAGGGGATCCTGAAAAGAAACATTGGGGGGTTAAATCTCAAGCTGTATTAATTTTTTTCATACTCTTCATAATTGGGAAGTGAAGGCTTATTTCAAGTCCTGGCTAGAATAGTTTGTGAAGTTAGATCATCTTAGATGACCTCCTCAAAATCAACTTGAGCAGCATGTAGTCCAAAGTTGATCTTTAGGTGGAGTTGTTCAGCTTAATTTGTTGTCATAATCCTGATGAAACTGTTGTGGAATGATATTTTTTTTTTCCTTTTTTGAGTCTCAGTTCTCTGTGTTAACAATCCTGGCTGTCTTGAAACTCACATTATAAATCATCCTGCCCCAAATCACTTAGATCTACCTGAGTCTGCATTCAAATGATGGTATTAAAGGCATGTGTGATCTTCATTGTGGAGCCTTCACATTGCATTAGGTTTTTCTTTTTCTTGGTCATTTTTGCTGGGTAGTTCTCCCTTCTTCTTTGGATGCTTATTTGTCCAACAGTCTTAAATTCTTCAATATGGTTGTTTTTATTTTCCTGGAAAGACAAAAACAAAATCCTTCTCCATCCCTAACTTTGGAGAGGTTTCCTAATCTGATCCTTACAACTTTAATCTATGACTTCTAAATACTTTATTTGAGTTTCTAAAGCTCTTCTTTCATCCAGAAAATTTCCTTTCTTTTCAATAGGCATTACGGTACTTAATTGCTCTGGGAAGGAACTTTATCCATGTTGGCAGTAAACAGATGAGCCGGTTTTGGCATGAGGGCAACCAATAATCCCCCCAAGGTATTTCAGTAGCAATGTAATACTCCTTAAATATTTGTTTCTCTTCTGTTCCATATCAGGTAACTCTTCTAACATGAGGCAGATTTTTTCCAAAATGTTTTATTGATTATGTAGGAATTTATACAAAACAACTGAATCTACTTTTTGTTTTATTTAAATTATTTATTTAATACACATATTTATATATCCATCCTCCCATCCACTCCCCTTCTCATCCTCTCAAGTTTCACACCAATCTCCCCAAACCCATCCCCCAACTCATCCCCAGGGATGGTGAGACCCTCCACCACGCCATATCATTCAAGGGGGGCATAGGCACTCCTGGCAGTATCTGGGCAACAATAGTATCTCTCCATAGGGAATCAGCTCCCAATGTCCATTTGTGCTCTAGGGTTAAAGACTGGCTCCCCTTTTAGAGGTCACATAGACTGTCTTGTCCTCCTACCTGGCACCCACATTAGGAGGGCTTGGTTTGCTCCAATGCTATTTCCCCAGTTTTATGACTAGGATCTCCATGCTCTCACTAGGTCACGTCAACTGTTTCCCCTGCACTGTGTGGCTCCTTTGCACATCCCTCCTCCCTCTCTACAACTGGATTCCAGGATTATGGTTCAGTGCTTAGTTGTGGGAACGTATCTCTGATTCGAACAGCTACTGGATATAATCTCTAGGAACGGTAACCAAGGTACACATCAATCTCATTATATGGGAAGGGCATCTCTGGCATCATCTCCACCACTGCTTGGTTTCTTAGTTGGAGTCACCCCTGTGAATCCCCTAACATTTCCCATGTCCTAGACCTCTCTAAAAACATGTACTGTCTATCTCTATCAAGGCATCTCCTTTCTTGCCCTTCTCTATGCCTCCCCTGTCTCAGTCCACTTGTTCTCCTCCCCCTCCACTTTTTCCCTTCCCAACTCCTTACCATCCACCCCCCTATACTCCTATGTGGTTCAGGGTTTCTTGTTCCCCTCCCCTTCTTGAAGGGACTACAAAATCTTCTCTTGGGGTCCTCCTTGTTTCCTAGCTCCTCTGACAGTGTGGATTTTAGATTGGTAATCCTTTGCTCTATGTCTGAAAATCATATATGAGTGAGTACATACCATGTTTATCTTTTTGTGACTGGGTTACTTCACTTAATTCCATCCATTTGCCTGCAAATTTCAAGATTCCATTGTTTTTTTGTTTTCCACTGAGTAGTACTCCATTTTGTAAATGTACCACATTTTCTCTATCCATTCTTCAGTTGAGGAGCAACTAGGTGTCTTCCAGGTACTGGCTACTACAAATAATGCTCTTATGAACATAATTGAACATATGTCCATTTTGTATGAATGTGCATTCTTTGGGTATATGTCCAAGAGAGGAATTGCTGGATCTTGCGGTAGACTGATTCCCATTTTTCTGAGAAACCGCCATATTGATTTCCAAAGTGATTGTACAAATTTGCACTCCCACCTGCTATGGAGGATTGTTCCTCTGTCTCCATGTCCTTTCCACAAAGACTGTCATTGGTGTTATAGATTTTATCCACTGTGATAGGAGTAAGACAGTATCTCTGAGTGGTTTTGAGCTGCATTTCCCTGGTGGCTAAATATGTTGTGCACTTTTTCAAGTGTCATTCAGCAATTTTAGACTCCTCTGTGGAGAGTTCTCTATTTAGTTCTGTACTCCACTTTTTAATTGAATTGTCTGGTGTTTTGGTGGCTAGCTTCTTGCATTTATTTTCAAATTTATTTTGGAAATCAGCCCTCTGTCAGATGTGGGGTTGGTGAATATCTTTTTTCATTCTGTGGGCTGGCGTTTTGTCTTGCTCACTGTATCCTTTGCCTTTACAGAAGCTTCTCAGTTTCAGGAGGTCCCTATATTAATTGTCGATTTCAGTGTTTGTGCTACTGTTGTTATGTTGAGAAAGCAGTATCCTGTACCTTTTTGTTTGAGGCTGGAGAAATGGCTCATCCAAAAATATAAGAGGCAGAGATTTTTTTTTCTTTACCAACAATGCTTGAGTTAATAGAAGGAGAGAACCATAATCCAACTCAAAAGACAGCTTTAACTTTTAATTTGAATACAAGAAAACTATTCGCATTACATGTCTGTTGAGAAAAAGAGAAAAAAAACATTCTGGAAGATTTCTATCCTGTTGTAAATACAATATACTAATTGGCTCATTTACTCGTTTCTTGGATTATCTTTACTGGATTATTTATTCCTTTTCTTCAAATGTCTCAATTGTTCAGTGGATTCTGAATTCCTAGGCTGGAAACCAGTAGGTGGCCTTGTGTTCACAGGCTCCATCTAGCTTACAATCATGAGTCCTAGGAATAGAAGTATGTGCCACTACCTACTAGTTTCTGATTGATGGGATTAATGGTGTGTGCCTGGCTCTATGGTTTGTGGTTGACTTTGCCTTCTGAATCCTCAGTCAAGTGTTAATAAATCATAAATAATATATCACTACAGGTTAAAGGTATGCTGGCTTTTGATATCTCCTTGTTCACATCTCCGATGTTGCATATGAAGGAGAGGAAAAATTTTATCAGATAGAAAGAAACCACATGAAACTGGCATATCATGAAGCACATGGTAGTTGCAGAATAACACTGTGGGCTTTATATGCAAATGAATCTAGCTAGTAATCTATTATATAGCATCTCCATTCAAAGTCATTCAAAGATATGTAAAATAGATTACTATCATATATTTTCTATACGAAAAATCATACTTAATGGCAGATCATCTGGTTAGAATGCTTGACACATAATGATGTATTTAGCAGTTTGATTAATGGAAGTAGATATCCAGCCTTCAAATACACAGATTGTTTCAATACAATCTCAGCTGGAAGGAAGAATTAAATACAAGACTAAAGTTCTTTCTACATGTCTACTGTTACCATAGAGAACAACTTATATGAGACATATACAGATTAAAAAGGTAAAATTCACAATACACCAATACCTCTGTCTCATGCCATAAGACCCTAATTAGCCATTTATTTTTGTTTTAAATAGGACCCTTTTCTTTCTTCTGCCTTCTTAAAGTTAAATCTCTCTCTCTCTCTCTCTCTCTCTCTGTATGTATGTGTGTGTATGTGTGTTTGCTCTGTGTTAGTCTCTCTCTCCTGCCTTCCCTTCTTCCCCCCTCTCTCCTTCGTCTTTGATAATTTGTTTTATCAGATTTCAGATAGTAGCCTACTTGGCTTTACTGTTTTTTTTTTTCCTTAACATCACGAAATTGCTATTCATAGGTTTCTGTGTTACGCAGCTTAAACAATAAAGTCCAAATTCAGAAAGGATTCCATCTAGGCGGATAAAAATTATGTACACTCCTGTAATTCCACTGGTAAACTGTGCAAGAGACCCTCATTTCCCTGGGTCTTATTTGGAAAAGGTCATTGAGGAGTATGATGGTGGTTGAGCTACACAGCAGTGCCAATCTGCTGCCATACCTCACCAGCAAGGAAGAAAATGCTAATTCCTTTGTCATCAAAATCATGTTGTTCACGTTGAACTGAATCATACTTGAAAATTCTGTTTAATTCACTTGGCTTAGAAGGATAGTTACTGAATGGTCACCATTTTACCAGATGATACAAAGAATGGTATTTAACTCTGTTAGAATTATATAATTTAATCTCCAGTAAAAATATAATTGAAACAAAAGTAAGCTAGCATATGCAATTTGAATTGTGAAATATAAAATGATACAATTTACATATTTACATGCATAGTAATGGATTTTTTGTATAAATCATGAGTTTTGAAAATAGGATTTAAATAAAATGGTGAGTGAAAAGTTTTGAAATGGAGAATATAGCTTGTCCATCATAGGTTCACACATGTAAATGCTTGGACTTAACTTGATGGAGCTGTTTGGAAAACATTAGATGCTGGAGGCTGTATATCAATGAGGATGGTCTTTGAGGTTCCTAAGCTTAATCCATTATAGGATTGCATTTTCCTTCTCTCTGCCTACTACTTGCAGAAAAAGATATAAGCTGTAAGCTGCTGTTCTATCACCATGCATGCCTGAATACTGGTATATTTCCCACAACTGTATTGGCCCACAAATAACTCTTTGGAACTACAACTGACAAATTATATACTTTCTTTTTAAAATTGCCTTGGTAATAGGGTCTTATCAGAGCAATACAAAATTAAGCCACTAAATAAATCTTAATCAATCTATATCTCTATCACCCACTGGAGAGGTCAGGCATAGAGAAAGTGACTGGGGGAGAACTTGGGAAGGAGGAAAGATATTTTATGGGTGGACAGGACATTTGGGGTCAAGAAAGGGAGGATTTGGTGGGAAGGGCATTTGAGAGATGCTATGGAGGAAAGGAATGAGGGGAAAACCAACTAGAATTGGAGAGCATCTGTGGGACTTTCTGGAACTCATCTGCAGTGGAAACTTCCTATTATATACAATGGTGACCATGATAAATTCTCAAAATAAGGAGGGATACAGACTCCTGTTGGTTCTCACTTGTCAACAAATGAAGCTCAGTGCTAGGATTGGGTGTCATCTGATTGTGTTGTTGGTTAAATGGCTTCAATGAAAATCTACTAACAATCCAGTCTGCTGACTTGACAAGATGTTGTTCTATAAAAACAAATGTTAAGACCACATTGATGAAGATAACACCCACAAAAGTCATTGAACATGAAGAGGTCAAGCTGATGCCTACATAGAAATTTCACCCTTGTGTTCTAGTGTCTATGACATGGGAAGATTCTCTGCAGGCCAACAAATGAACACCAACCCAACAATAAAACTTTTGATCTATAACCTGTCCTGCCTGCACAATATGCTAGGGCAATGGTGGCAAAACCTTGTGAAAGTAATCAATTGATATCAAATTTGACTTAAGGCCCAATCTATGCCATTGAACCTTACTTGGCACTCCTTTAGTAACCAAGAACTAGAGGCTAGACAGCAATGAGACTTAAGGTAACTACAAATACTATTGATTATTAGTCATATATATATACATATATATATATATATATATATGAATCAGTCACATATATGACTGATAGTGATAGTCTGCTCTGCTTATAGATTGGTGCCTTATTTAGTCATCAACAGAAAGGCCTCCTCCTGCAGCAGGTAAGAACAAATAGGTGACTAAAAATGGACATTATTCAGACTGGGATAGAGACCTTGGAATGCACAGTAGTACATGATGTGTCTCCATCAAATATCTCCCTCCCAGAGCCAAGGGAACACCATGGAAGAGCAGGTAGAATGTGTGAGGGAGACAGAACGGAAGGAGAACACTAGAAGAACAAAATCCTCTATGGCAAGTAAGAAAATTTGATAAGTACCAATAGAGACTGAAGAAGCATACATAGGACCTACATGTGTCTGTACATGGTCCTCTGTATACGCATTATAATTTACACTTTAATTCTTTTATGTAAATCCTGAATGTGTAAATATGTGGGGCTCTGATTCTTGTTGCTTCTTTGAAACTCTTGTTTTTCTGTTGGATTGTCTTGTCCAACTTCAATATGCCAGTGTCCATTTTATTTTATTTTGTTCTGGAAGTGTTATATCCTGGAAGTGTTTTCTTTTCCAAGGAGAGATCGAAATGAAGTAGATTTGTATGGTAGAGAAGGTGGAGCAACACAGAGAGGAATAGAGGGAAAGGAAACTGTATTCAAATAAAAAAAAAAGTGGAAAAAAACTGAAGTAAGCTGAACAAGCCACAATGAATAAATTTGAAGCATCACCCTTCCATGGTAAATATCTCAGCTCCTGCCTCCAGGTTCCAGCCCTGCATGAATTTCTGATCTGACATCTTTTAGTAATTGGCTATGGTATAGAAGTATAAGACAACAAAAGACTCCCCTGCCATAAAAGATTGAAAGAAATAGGGGGAAAAGGTATTTCATGACATTTTAATTTTTAATGCTTATTTTTTATTTTGTGTGTACTGGTGTTTTGACTGCATATTTGTTGGTATTTATTGGTACACCAGATGAATGCAATATCTCAGAGGCTAGATGAAGGGAAGGTCTAAGATACCCTGGGACTGGGATTATGAAACATTGCTAGCAGTCATATGTGTGCTGAGACTCAAAGGTAGGTCCTGTATTAAGAGCTGCTTGTGTTCTTAATAACTAAGTTATCTTGCCAATGTGCTTGCTCAGCATTTTAATTCTCTAATTAGATAGAAAGTTCCTTTCAATTTAACTCCAAATTGGTGTGTGTATAGGGACATGTGTTGTATGAATATTGCCATAAATCTGTTGCTCTGAAAGTGCTATTTTTATATTAAGTCATGAGATTCATTCTTATGCTTTTAATGCTAGGCATGGGATAGAGGACACATTTAGGAAAAAACAGTTTTTCAGATTCCTATTTAAAAACTTCATATTGGCCTTTAACTCCAGGCAAAGGGAAACACTGCCAGCATCTAGAAACAGCAAAACAAGCATTCAGGGCAGCCTGAGCATTCACTTCTGCTTCCCTAGGTGGTTTATGTCATGGCTTCCATCACTGTGGGTGGGTTACTACTATCCTGTTGACAGTAATAAGTTGCCACATCTTCAGGCTGTAGGCCACTGATCTCCAGAGAATACTGTGTGCCAGATCCACTACCACTGAACCTTGATGGGATCCCATCTGCCAAGTTGTTTGCAAAAGAGGTTCCCATGGTTTCTGCTGATACCATACTAAACAATTGTAAATATCCTGACTTTACTGGCATGTGCTGGTGACACTTTCTCCCAAAGATGCAGACAGCAAGGCTGTAGACTGGGTCATCTGGATATCACATCTGGCTCCTGATACTGGAAAATTAAGAACAAATTTCCAGACAATTAATTCTGCTAAATGTGGACTTTCACAGAGACCACAGAGCACTGACCACAGTCAGATGAATAAATTTCCAATTCTGTCTCCCTTACCTATCAGCCAGAGAAGCAGCAACCCCAGGAGCTAAGTGGGAGTCCTCATGTCTGTGCAGGGACCTGTGGGATGCTGACTCCAGCTCAGGGTAAGGCCTGAGTATGAAGAAGTCTTCAGGGAAGTGGGCTGGGCTCTGGGCAGATGCAAATCAGGAATGACTCATTGATTTATTATTTATTTAAGGAGTCACTGATTTAGTAAGTCCTGTATTTCAAGTATGTGTGAGATCACAGGCAGTACAGGTTTAATTGTAGAGAATGTGCTCCTTTATGGAAAAAAAAGGACAGACCAGCCCGTGATTTGTACCTTAATTTGATTTCTGTAACAAGCAACGTAGAATTTCCATGTTAATTTCCATCCTTGACAGGGATTCCCAGATATAGTATATTCTACAGAATAGATAAATGTTAGGAGGTTCTTTCTTAGGTAGCTGTAGATGTTATAGATACCATGAGGCTTATTTTGTTTTATTATCTGTTTATTTGTGAGGCTAAATTTTAATTAAACATTTCACAATTCTTTTTCCAATCTCCAAATTGTCCCATGTGTTTCTCACATCCTCTTTCAAATTCATGGTCACTTCTTTCACTGTTATTTTGTGCATATATGTATGAGCAAGATGGTTGGATCCAACTGAAGCCCCAAGAAAAGGCTTAATACAAATAGCCCCAAACTGGCACCGTAAAGATGGTACTACACCAGATGCTGCTACTTAGATTAATATAAATAGTTAGTAATCTAGAAAGAGCTAGCTAATAAGAAGCCCAAGCCACCAGCCAACTCTTTTGTAATTAATTCTTATTCATATTTCCATATTATGCATTCTTACCTAACTGTCTCCTCCTAGGTGTGAACTCTGTTGATTTTCCTTTTTGCATTTCCAATTCCATTCTCTTGTTCCTGATAATTTAACCCTTTTATGTTTCATGATCAACTCCAGCTATTCTATCTATCTATCTATCTATCTATCTATCTATCTATCTATCTACCTAACTATCTAATATTTATTTAGTTTAAAACATTTTCGGAGTGCAATAAGAAACATTGCTGGCTTCTCTATAAATTTCATGTAAAATCAAACATAAAGCTTTACTTTTCATATTCACCACACAGTATCCAGACACATTATGTATTTCTCACCTTTGCATGGCCTATTTTGGGAATGTTACTTCATTCTTTCTTTAAAGACTTATTTTTTAAAACTATTTAATCTATGACTCTCTAAAACCATTTTTTTCTGTAACTCTTCAGAATTTGTTTTGATCTTAAGCTCATAATTATACATTCTCTGTCTATGTGAGCCAAAACCTAAATGGCTAGGCAGTGACTAGCCTACCCCCAGTATGGATCTGCTTAGCACAGGTTGCTGGCAGCTGGTCCACCTCCTCCAGGTTGGTGAGACCTGGTCCTCAAAACTACATGTAGTGGTCAGGAAGTGCTGTGCTTCTGCACACTGTGAGCACAAGCCTGGCTGAGTAACTACAGGAGTACGAAGCTATGTCTGGCTGTTTGCCTTTTTGGAACTTTATCTCAACTTTTCTCAATTCCTATGTTGATACTTGCACCTCCAAATTTCATGCCATATATAACTGGACTTTCTTGTTGGAGATTCTTTTGGAGACAACAGTCCTCAACCCTTGACATGGAGACTTATTATTAATTGTGAAAGCCGGGCCTTAGCTTAAGCTTATTCCCAGTTACCTCTTATAAGTTAAATTAACCCATTTATATTAATCTACATGCTTTCAAATTGCTCATACATCTCTTTCATTCTGTGCCTCCAACTCCCTACACATCTGACTGGTGATTTAACCTTTCTCCCTCTCAATGCTCCTCTCTCCCCCTGCAAATCCTGCCTATGTCTTCTACCAAGTTTTGCCTGTCTAGCTCTTCATTAAACCAAACTGGCATGTTAGGCAAGTGAGGAAAAATACAGACACATATTCGAAGTGCACAAATATTCAGAAGCATTGCTTTTTCTTTTTCTTGTCTAAACTACAGGATTGGATACAATATTATTTGTTCACTACATTCTCCCTTACATAAAATTGTTACATGTTCATGTCTGTGGTCTGTGCTGCCACCTGAAGCCATGTTAATGTCTATGGACTGGAGTGCCACAACTGTTCACCATATTGGTTTCTGAGGCCCTTCCCAGAGTCCATGATTTTGCCTACAGTACTTGCTTGGGCAGATCACCATGTTGATTTTTGTGGTCTGTACTGACCCCAGAAAGAAATCACAAGTTCCTGGCATATACTGAAGATTGAGGCCATGTGAATGTCCTTGATCCATGTTGTTCCCAGAAACCATTAAGAAGTCCATGATCCATGGTCCCATACTAAAAAGATCAAGGAAGCTACTTTTTCAGTGGTATTGATGACTTCAGACTCACAGCTGAAAAAGAGGGCTATAACATGATTCGAGGGCAACCCCTCATCCCCCTCCTCACACACGTATGCCTTCCCACAGAACAAATAAGAGCCTAGACAGGAAATTAAAAATTGTACACGATGCTGAATTGATGCCCATTTGTGGTAGTGTGGGTGTTGAAGGATTGGGTTTTTGTTAAGGGACTAGGATTTTGAGTGTGTTCTATTGAAATAATTATACAGGCAGTATAATTAGTACTTGTGATTTTATCATTGTTGCTAATGTTTTTGTTGTATGCTATTTTATTCTTCTATTTTTGAAGGAAGGCAACCAAAAGCATTGGACGGGGTGGTGAGGGGGACGTGGGGTACTGGGAAGTAGTTGTGATCAATGCTAATTTCCCAAATAAATAATAAGGTATTTTGTTGAAATAGTATTGTGTAACTACTTGCTAGCTTGTAGGATTTGCTGAAAAGTGTACAGTCAGGGAAATTGGTGCACTCCTATGGCTGCCTAAAGGATCTTTGTCCTTATTTACATGAGTTTGATGACAGAAAATCTTGGGGCAAATTTGGAAAGGTGAATATTGCTGTTACCTGTATTTATTAATCATTATCTATTTTGTAAAGCATTATTATTTCTCTGAATAAGCATTGGATGATTGAGATTCTTAAGCTCTTGAAAGACCTTTCTGATTGATGCTAACCGATCTATTTCATTCTAACAGGCACAAAAAATGACTGTGAATAGAGGACTTTGCCTTCCCCCAAACCGTCATATTACATTTGATCATATATGGCATTGAAATCACAGATTTAGACATTCCTCCATGTTGTAGCTATTTTCTGATACTACCACCACAGCATCCACACCAATATTTCAGGGAGCAGAGAACCCACCACTTCTGCTACCATGTTCTCAATCTGTTCCTGGTTTTAGTTGCAGAAAGATGACATTAGCAAAAAGTCAACAATACAAATGCAGATGAAGCAGGAACTGTTGTGCCTTCATGGAAACTAAAGCCAAAATCATAAGCAAGCATCTCCTTGGAACCGAAATGTAAATGATGTGACCAATAATTCCAATAAGTCTCTTGATAAATGGGTACTAAGATAAAGAGAAGCCATACTTGCAAAAAATTTCAAATCACACACATAACTCAATTCTATGTCAGTTTAACCACAAAAATTCATGTGCATTCAAAGATAGAGATATAATAATTGAAAACACTTGCCTTTCCAATGGGAAATAGGCATATGATTTAAATCAGTTTGCTAAATTTCATCAGCTTTCTATTTGAAATTTGGAAATTTGTTGCATTTGATTTGTGAAACTCCATGAATTCATGCCCCACATGGGTTAGAACAACTTTGGAATAACAAAATACTATAATATGTAAATATTTAGTGAAGAGTATTATAGAATACTCATTTAGAAAATAGATATTTAGGATTTCTTGTTTGAATGTAGAACATATTTAATATAGTCACATGGGAATGCTGGGATCACCATTTTGTCTTCATCTGCTTTGGTACTTTATGCAGATAAATAAAATTTTAGAATTGATAGAAAAAAGGGAAAGTTGAACTTTATTTAGAATCTATGAAAAGCCTATAGGCTCTTCAAGGAAGGCTTATCAGGAGACTGCACCAAAGACAGTTTGGAAAGGAAAAATGCATTTTCCTATTAAGGAGTTGTCTCTCATTCTATGATCATTTTGTTCATCTCTGCTGTAGTTATCAGATATCTAGAATATCAGGAGGCCTAGGAGCAAGGCAGAATGCCTCAATATTGATATTTGAATTAAGCAACGATTAGTAATCAAAGACGACAACTGAACTTGATGAAACTCACATTGATGATTGTCCTTAAAGACAAAGAATCAATGTACAAAAATGTGCATCTGTTCTAAGAAAAGCCAAGTATATCCTCTTTCCAGAGATATACAAGCATCCCTTTTAGGGTGCTCCTTGTTACCTGGCTTCTCTGGGGCTAAGGCCTATAGCAGAGCCTTGCATATATTCTCAAAATTTGTATGATGTCCTCGTCAGGATCTGTGCCTAGTTAAAAAAATCTGAGTCATAGCTCTCAAGCATCCCTCTGCACAGAGGAACTGCTTAAGGTATTTTAGTTAAACTCAGTCCTGATTCCATTGCAGAAATACTGAATCACTTTGTCCCATATCCACGAAATTCTTGACATAATTGGTCCTCTGAGGTAAAATAGGAAGTTTCATGACAACCTGAAAGGATTTTTTTTTCTATTGTGTAGACTTTTGTGAATGGGACACTGTTCTTTTGATAGTAGTAACTGGCAGTGTCTTCAGGCTTCTTCTGACTGTGAGAGACTAAGTGATTTTAAACCTACTGTAACTGAAGTGAGATTTGACTCCAGACGTAAGATTGAATGTAGAAATGAGAAACGTAGGATATGTGCTCTGCTTCTAAAGGTTCCATTCTGCAGGAATGCCTTTAGAGCTGAACCTGCATGTGATGACAACCCTTGTTACTTCAGAAGCAGTCAGGTAAGCTAGAGACTTGGTGAGGACAGTTTATTCATTCAAAATATAGAGCAATGATGAAAAGAGATAGAAGTTACTAAAAAATGAGATTCCAGAATATCCTCATATTACATACATTGTAAAGAAGATAAAGATGACTACAAAGAAAAAGCAGAGAACAAGGAGGAACAAAAGGTTAGAAAGAAAAAAACTGGGGAATATGGAAGCCAGGTTCTAGCACATTTTAAAGGAGGAAAAGGGGATGTTAAAGAAGAAATAGAAGAGGAGAAGGAGATGACGGAGAAAAGAAATAAAGAAGGAAGAAAAGATGCTTTTTTAAAAACTAAAACATATGTGAGTGAAAAGATGCTACAATCAGTCCTGAGTGCAAAATGTACTGTGCACTGGTAGAACAGTGCTTGTGGCTGTGCCTAACCATTGACTGGTAATTTGGGGACAATGCTACAAGAGGGCGCCCGGGCCTTGCACTGCCTGAATGACACGGGCATTGGAAGCTGGGTAGGGCAGAGACCAGAGTTGGAACCAAATGGTCATTAAAAAAATCAATGAAATGATTCCTAATGTTATTCTTCTATACTCTTAAATTGCTTCCTAACCCAATTGGTATCAGAGATGCATCCCCCAGCAGCTGATGGAAATAGATTCAGAGACCTACAGCTAAACATTAGGCAGAACTGAAGAAGGAAAGGGGGGAAGGATTGTTGGAGCCAGAATTCTCCTTTATCTGGAGAAAACAACCCAAAGAATCAGCTCTGCAGGGATCATAGTTGTTCACAGAGACTTCAGAGGAAATCACCTGAGTTTGTGCTATGTCTCCTGGAAATAAGTTGTTTTTGTTTAGCTCTGGAGTTTTGTGGGACTCCTAACAATGGGAGTCTGGTTGTCTCTGGTCTTTTCCCTGATCTTGTGACCTTTTTCCTCCTATGAGGTTGCCTCATCTAGCCTTGATATACAGCTTTGTGCCTATTTTTATTTCATCTTTTTATCTAATGTTTGGTTAATATCCCTGGGAATTCTGCTTTTTTTTAAGGAAAATAGAGGTGCAATGTTTCAAGGAAAAAAGATAGTTGGGGGATTCTGGGAGGAGTGGAGGTAAGAGAGGATGTGGCCAGATGTATTGCATAAAAGATGAAAACAGCAAAACATTCCACACTCACTGAGGAACACAGATTAGGCTCTCTATACTAAAGAGCATACAAATGGATAGAAAATATATCTGTGTTCATAATGTGGACCACTTTAGAAATACTTTTCAATGCATAAGTGTTTTGCCATCATTTATGTAAATGAAGACTCTCTGTGCCTGGTACCCTTAGGGGCTACGGGAGGATGCTGGTTCCTTAGAACTGAATTTGAAGATAGGTGTGGGTTGCCCTGTGGTTTCTGCGTATCAAACCAAGAACCCCTTCAAATGCAACAATTCCTCTTATCCAAATGTCATTCTTTACATCTCAATGAAATACTTAAATGTTATATTCTCAAATTGGCACATGAACTCAATTTAATGCAACTAATAATTGGGGACTTTTAAAAGTTGATAAACTCAGGTTAGAATTTATCTAGAAATTCAATGAATGGAAAAACTAAGAAATTGATAGAAATGTGGTATTATAAATTCTGAGTTGTTTATTCTTCTTTAAAATAAGTCTCCAGTAATTAAGTCTATGTGAACTCTAGGTATATAGATAGACAGGTACTGAAAGTGACATCATAAAGAGACTGAAAATATATTTATCCACACATGATAGATGATGTTTCTGAGAAAAATATAGAACAAAACAGACAGAGAATGGTGTATGCATCACTTTTGTTGTTTTGGTGTTTGGTTTCATTACTAAATGAATGTTGTAGCAATCAAGTCTTTATGAATATCACTTCTGGAAGCATATTTAATACAATCCTCTATTTTCTAAGATTTCATATAGTAAAGACTATATTCCAATTCATAAAGTGGGATTAATAGTCATATGAGGTTGGTTTAAAAGTGTGACTCTTGTAAGTAGACTAGTGGACTTAGGAGCCAGAAAATGTTATGTGAAGTGCTGCAGATACATGAGAGCATCAGCACCCACTGGTGGAATTTCAAGACTCAGCAAAATATTGTGTTTAAGCATCCTTCCCTTTCTCTGACTCTTGTGCTCTACCTTTTGTGAAAAGAAAAACCAGGAATCATTTCTGCTGTCAGCTTCTCTCAATAATAAGTACTTTTTTAGTACTGGCATTTAGAGTTAATTTCCTCTACATAAAGTACATTGATGGAATATCCAAAGAAATGTTGACTCTTCTGTGTGAGTCCTAACTGGATATACAACTCAGACAACTCACATGGAATTGTAGCACAACTAATAAAGACCCAGTGACAGCTACTCTGGTTCAAGTTGAAGATCAGAAAACCAAAGCAGCCAAGCACTAAAGAGTTCTTTCCTCTACCAATACTCAGACCAAAGGGGCAATCCTGTCTTCAGTGTGACTGCAGACAGAATACATTGCACTCCTATCTCCATCTGCCTTATATTTCTCTCTAGTGCTGGGATTAAAGGCATGCACCCCACTGCCCAAATTCTATAGCTTATTAGAGTGGCTGCTGGAATTAAAGATGTGTGCCACCAGGGCCTGGCCTCTATTGCTTACTAATGTGTTTCGCTGTGCACTCTGGTCTTCAGTCAAGATTTATTTGTTAGATCATAAACAAAATATCACCAAACAGAATGACTGTATCTTCGGTAAATGTAGAAATATAGTTTGACTAGAGAGAAGACTACTTAGTCTATCCAACACATAATTACTCATTATGAGCTATGTTATCAAGTCTGTGATATCTGAGAAATACTTTCAGTAGGTGATTCATCAGGAGGAAATTCTGGGGCAGTCAGGGAACATACTTCTGCTTCTTTGGGGGTTTATGTCATGACTTGTATCACTGCGGGAGGATAATAACGACCCTGTTGACAGTAATATGCTGCAATATCTTCAGCCTGCAGGCTGCTGATCTTGAGAGAAAACTGTGTTCCAGATCCACTGCCACTGAACCTCTGTGGGACACCATCTTCCAAGATGTTTATACCATAGATCAGGAGCTTAGGAGGATTTCCAGGTTTCGGCTGATACCATGATAAACTATAAATCTCCTGACTTGCCCGGCATGTGATGGTGACAGTGTCTCCCACAGATGCAGACAGGGAGGATGGAGACTGTGTCATCTGGATGTCACATCTAGCACCTGAGTTTGGAAAATTTAAAATAAATTTAATACAGTTACCTCCATCAAGAAATGTTTCAACAGAAACAGTGAAGTACTGATCAGACTCAGCTGAATACATTTCCAGTTCCATTTGAAACATTATTTATAGAAATTGAAATTCCATACCTATAAGCCATAGCAGCTGCAACACCAGGAGCTGTATGGGGACCTTCATGTCTGTGCTGTGACTTGTCTGAGACTGACTCCATCACAATTGTGACCCGACTATGAAGGACAGCTGGAGTGATCTGGGCACATGCAAATTAGCAATGGCTGAGCACACCCATAGGACTGGCCAAGTCATATGACTTATGTGAGGCCTGTGGTCCTCTTTTACATCAGACCAGAGTCAGTGCAGGTTTATTTGTAGGAATTTGTGTCTCTTTGGAAAAAAAGAGCAGCAGCATTCTGAGAGTTGCACTTATTTTGATTTCTGTCATGTTCAAAGTAGAATTCCTCGTTATATTTTGGGCCGTGGCAGAGACTCTCACATATGATATGATTTTAGAAAGTACATAGATCCTTTCATAGGTAAATGTTTTTGATGCCAGATATCTACTTCTTTTTTTCTATTTATTTATGAAATTGTATTTAATAAAGGCATTTTCTCTTCTTTTCCTCCCTTCAAATCCTCTTATTGCTGCTCGTCATCCTTCAAATTCATGGCCGATTTTTCATGCCTTTCTTATTTTATACATACATAAATATACATAATGTTTGTGTACACATGATTATTCCTAAATAAAAACATTTAAGATTATTGCTCACAATGTTTCCCACATAAATAAAAGAATTCCCTGTGGTGAAGACATGATTTGAGAGGAAGGACATGATTTCATGTTACTAACACATATTTTAGGTAAACAGTTTTCTTTTACCTATTTATCAAAGCTCAGATACACAAGAACTATTTTTATAAAAACCAGACAAAGACATGAGGTTTCACCCCTTGCATCTGTGCAACTGAATTCTCTTCCTAGTTTATGCTTGGATGATATGTTCCTGAGAGGCTTCAGATTATTGGACCTGATTTCTGTCCAAATTATTTTCGTTAAGGAATATGAGTTTTCTCTCATGAATTATTCCTCACATCATTGAATGTAAAATTCTATAAAATTTTCATATGCTATGCATACCATATTCCAAATATTGAAGGACTTTTCTCCATAGGTTTTAGTTAGAAGAATACAAGCTGCATGGTCAGAGAAACCTGTAAGAAATTCATTGTAGAAGATAAACATGGAGAGATACAGGTGAAGTGAGATCTAGGGTATGTCAACATCAAGAGTAAGTTTATGATAGACTTACTGAGAGGTTGAATGGGAGGAATTTTACATTTGTAGACAGTATTAATGTAGTACACAGAGATCAGAGATCATGAAAATGTCATATACTTACAGCCTGAAAATGATGATGGACAGGGGAGGTATCAGAAACCATAGGTAGGTAGATACTTTCAGAAACTGCTTGACTTGAAAATCCTTGACATGAATGAATCTGATGTATGTGGTCATAGATTTTACATTGAGGGTTATATCAGAGTCTGCAATAGAGATAAAATCTGTATACATTGTCCCAATTCTGTGCATACAATATGAATATATTTCATGTTTTAACATCATATGTGTATCTTTGTTTAAGCAAAAAATATGCTCACAAACATACAGAATCCATGAAAATGGTAACTTGCTGCAAAATTGGCAGCAACTGCCATGAAAAATTACAATTGATATGGCAATGCTATTTATTTGGATACTACTCTGATCATTAATGAAAAATATCCTTTTTTCTCCATTTTTTCATTTAAATTAGAAACAAGATTGTTTCATTTAAATTAGAAACAAGATTGTTGATGTCAATCCCAGTTCCCACTCCCTTCCCTCCTCCCCTGCTCCCCATTAACACCCTACCAATCCCATACTATTTCTGCTCCCCAGGGAGAGTGAGGCCTTCCATGGTGGGTCTTCAGATTGTGTCACATCGTTTGAGATAATACTTAGGCTGAGGGAATATCCCTCTATGTGAAATGGGCTTCCAAAGTCCATTCCTGTGCTAGGGATAAGTATTGATCTATTGCAAGAGGCCCCATATATCTCTGAGGCCTCATCACTGACACCCACATTCAGGGGTTCTGGATCAGTTCCATGCTGTTTTCCCAATGATCAATCTGGGGGCCAAGAGTGCCCCCTTGTTCAGGTCAGTTTTTTTCTGTGGGTTTTATCAGCCAGGTCTTGACCCCTTTGCTCGTCACTCCTCCTCTACAACTGGATTCCAATTCAGTTCAGTGTTTAGCTGTGGGTATCTACTTCTACTTCCATCAGCTGCTGGACTATGGCTGTAAGGTGGCATATAAATTAGTCTTCAATGTCATTATCAGGGGAGGGAATTTAAGGTAGTCTCTCCACTGTTGCTTAGATGGTTAGTTGGTGTCATCCTTGTTGAACTCTGGACATTTCCCTAGTTCCTGATTTCTCTTTAAACCTATACTGGCTCCCTCTCTGTTGATATCTCTTATTTTGCACTCCTCTATTCTTCCCCCTACACAATCTTCCTGCTCCCTTATGTCCTCTTCACCCTTCCTCTTCTCCCCTTCTCATTCTCCTAGCTCCCTCTCCCCTCCCCATGCTCCCAATTGCTCAGGAGATCTTGTTCCTTTCCTTTTCTCTGGGGAACCATGCATGTCTCTGTTAGAGTCTTCCTTTTTTCCTTGCTTCTCTGGTGGTATGGATGATAGGCTAGTAAACATTTGCTCTATGTGTAAAATCCATATATGAGTGAGTGCATACCATGTTTGTCTTTTTGTGACTGGGTTACCTTGCTCAGAATGGTCCCACACCTGAGGGGGAAATCAATAGAGAAGCCAATCTCCTGGCTTATTCTCTGGGACTTGAGAGATCACTTGAATCACATTTATTTCATACCTGGATTGACACAGTGTCTGAGTGATTTCATTGGGATACCTATACCTTTACTTCCTTTGTGAACTTTATTTCTCAGAGAATCCCACATTTATTATTGGACAAAATATGCAATAAAAATAAGCTGTTTCAGTTTCTATCCATTCTAATCCTATGCTCAAACTCCTCTAGAACCCCATTTTCCAGCACATGCCATTGCCATAAAGAAAATGAAAATAGAGTCAAAGTACATATTAATTCTTGTACATTTGTTTAAACCTACTTGCGATCCATAATGTATTATCCATAAAAGTATGTAAAATGATGTGTTTACTCGGTTGAAAAATTTATTATCTATAGGAGGACTTGCCTATTTCTAATACCATAAGTAAATTCCCTCGAGTAATGTCTTCCTTTTGACTAAAGAATGACCCAAGATAAGAACACATGAAGGGGCTTCATACGTTTTAGTTAATATTTTTATTTAAATTAAAAACTATCACCAGGCAGTGGTGGCACAAGCCTTTAATCTCAGCACTCAGGAGGCAGAGGTAGGCAGATCTCTGTGAGGTTGAGATCAGACTAGTCTACAAGAGCTAGTTTCAGGACAGGCCCAAAAGCTACACAGAGAAACCCTGTCTAAAAAACAAACAAAGAAAAAATCTCATTTTACATATCAATCCCATTTCCATCTCCCTCCCCTCATGCCAGTCCCCATACCATGTGCCCATCCCAAGCCCATCCACTCATCAAAGAGCGTGAGGCCTCCCAAGTAGGATCAACAAAGTATATCACATCATTTGGGGCAGGCAGGAATCTGAGAGATTTTCTCTTCATGGGGAATGGGCTCCAAAAAGCCAATTAATGCACTAGGGATAAATACTGATTCCATTGCCAGAAGTATCATACACTACCCAAGGCCTCCAGTCAGGGGGTCCTATTCTGGTCTTATGCAAGTTCCCCAACCATATGTCTGGAGTCCCTGAGCTCCTAATTGCTCATGACAGCTGTTTCTGTGAGTTTCCCCATCATGATCTTGAACACTTTTATTATCATTCCTCCCTCTCTACAACTGTATTCCAGGAGATCGGCTCAGTGCTTAGCTGTGAATCTCTGATTCTGCTTCCATCAGCTACTGGATGAAAGCTCTAAGACGGCATTTGAGGTAGTCACCATTTTCATTATAGGAGAAGAGCAGTTAATGTAGCCTTTCCATTCTTGCATAGAATCTTAGTTGTGTCATCCTTGTATATTCCTGGGAATTTCCCTAATGCCAGGTTTCTTCTGATACCCATAATGGCTCCCTCTATCAAGGAATCACTTCTTTTTTCTCCTTCTCTGTCCTTTCTCCAAATCGACCTTCCTGATCCCTCATTTTCTCTCCACTCTCCCCTTCTTTTTTCCTCTGTCTCTTACCTCCCTCCATCTTCCCTCCCATGATCTCAATTTACGCAGGAGCACTTGGCAGTTTCTGTTTCTTGGGGGGTCAATATATAGCTCTCTTAGGATCCTCCTTGTTTTCTATTTTTTCTGGGGTTGTGAACTGTAGGTTGGGTATCCTTTGCTCTAGGTCTAATATCCAGTTATGTGTGAGTACATACCATGTTTCTCTTTGTCTGGGATACCTCACTCACTGAATATGGTTTCTTCTAGTTCCACACATTTGCCTGAGAATTTCAAAATGTCATTTTTTAACACTGAGCAGTACCCACTGTGTATATTTACCACATTTTCTTTATCCATTCTTTGGTTGGGAGACATCTAGAATGGCAGCCTACAGAATGGGAAAAGATCTTCACCAGTCCCACATCTGACAGAGAACTGGTCTCAAAAATATGCAAAGATCTCAAGAAACTAATCATCAAAACAACAAATAATCCAATTAAAAATAGGGTACAGTTCTAAATAGATAATTATCAACAGACAAAATCTCAAAAGGCCAAAAGTCACTTAAGGATTTGGTCAAAATCCTTAGCCATCAGGGAAATGCAAGTGAAAACAACTCTGAGATATCATCTTACACCTGTCAGAATGGCTAAAATTAAAAACCACAATGACATCTTATACTGTGGGGGATGTGACAAATGGGGAATATCCCTCAATTGCTGCTTGGAATGAAAACTTGTACAGCCACTTTGGAAATCATTATGGTGATTTCTCAGGAAAATGGGAACCGATCTCCCTCAAGACCCAGCAATTCCACTCTCAGGCATATACTCAAAGGACGCACACTCATATCTAAAGGACATCTGTTCTACTACATTCAGAGCAGCAATATTTTTAATAAGTAGAACATGGAGGCAATCTAGATACTTCCTATTTAGTATGGATAAATGACAAGTCTTCAGATCCTACCCATAACTGTGACAAGATGCTTTGTAGATCATGAAGTTCACAATCTCATTGCAGTTACTTCATGTCTGCAAATAAAGTTTGTTGGTTTCCTCTCTCAATTCTAAGAAGTTGTGGACAGTATCCAGAAAAAGGAAAAAAAACACACAAGGAAAAAGAGTTCATTTTCAGAGATTTATGAGATTAACAATATTAAAGATTGAAAAAATACAGAAAAGAGAGTTTTCAACAACCAATGAAATGTTACACTTTATAAATTGCTTTGACATTATTGGAAAAGTGAATGTCAGATATATCAGATGAAATATTTTATATTTCTGACTTACTGACATGATCTGTTCCTATGGCCTTTATGTTCTAGTCTCTTTAGGATAATTACCAGGACTCTCCATTCAATTTTGAGACTGCACAGTCGAGCTGTTTTATCAGTTCTTCAGTGGACTGCAATGGGTGAATGGAGAAGGAAACAGGTGTCACACTTAACCTCCTATCCAGGAAAATTGTTGTTCAGGGCCAGAGCCCAAGGACAGGCTTTCTCCATCTTCATCATACAGAATTGTCAGCATCTCTCTTTTCTACTCACTAACAGTGGATAAGTAAAATGCTAGGAACATTCTAACATAAGTTGTCAGGACTTATGAGAAAAAAGTGCTACAAACAAAATGAGTCAGTAACTAGAAACCCCTCTTGTCCTTAGTGATATAATGTTTGGCAGTACAAAAGCTGGTAATTGTGACTGAATAGGCATGTAGTGTTGCCTCTTCTGTTGGAGAGTTTTAAAATAAGAACACCAGTAGCTTTTGTCCAAATGTGGCCCGAAAAAGATGACAGTGACTAATTGCAAATTATAATGCACTCAAAATCAAGTAATAAAACACATCTGGGAATGTTCCTTTCTGGTGTTCGATCAGAAGCATTAGTAACAATTCTCCATTGGTCATCACACATAAATATGTGCAGAAACATACATATGTAGTTCAATACAAAGTATGATGCTGGGACATAGCTTAATTATGAACTTCTTGCTTACTCTAACAAACAAACCCTGGGTACAGACCCAGCATTGTATGATTCAGGCATGGTGGTTCACTGTTGTAGTACCATATCTTGAAATTTAGAACGAAGGATTCCTGAATTTCAAGATCATTGTTCACTAGAATAGAACAGCAGTCAGGGATACATGAGACCCAGACTTTTCATGGAATAAATGTAAGTTTAGATGTCAGGAAATATTAATGACTGTATTATTCATAATTGAAAAGTTAATGGAGTATAGAATTTATTAATTCCAACACATGTAATACACATTTGAGGTATATCAGATAAAACCATGTTGATTGGAAAAAGTATTTAATAAAACAGCTTACTTAATCTTTGGATCATTCTGAGCATGCATATGATTAGAACTTGTACTTGGTCATATTATGGCAAGGCCATCCAATTTGAAGGTGTTTGATAATTCTATTACAAATTTTTGTGTATAAATAAATATGAAAAACAAAAAGAGAAAAGTCACATAAGAGAATAGTGAGTAATATGAGACCATAAAGAAAAGTGACCATCAGATTAAGTGTGAATGTGATTCATTCATTCCCTAGAAGCCTTCAGATAAAAAAATCTTAACTTCACAATCTTGCAAACCCTTTGTGCATCATTGGAGACTGCAATAGGACAATGGAGATGAGGAGTAAAGAAAGGATATAAAAAAGGAGTAAAGAAGGACTGAATGAGAAAAGATTCTAGTATAATTTTATACCACATACACTATGAAAACAAAAGACAACACATAATGAAGAAATAGAAGAGAAGGAGAAAAGAAATAAAGAATAATTGAAGGAAAGGTATTTCATTTAATCTAAAACATCAACGAGGAAAAGAATGCAATATTTAACCTAGAACCTCTGCTGTTTCCCACCAATGACCATAAGTAGCAACAAGTTGACAGTTTGCAGAAGCAAACTTAATTTTGTTGTCTAGTTTCTGTCTTTAACCAAGAAATTTCTCAAGTTCATTCTTTCAAAATCAAATATGAGCTATATGTGGTTTCTGATGACAAGATATGCAAACACTAGAATGTATGCTAGGAGGATCTTGTCTCATAAACAAGTGCCCTTTCACTTATTTGTAGTTTTTAAGTTGTTAAAGACCCAAAGCCCGTGATTTACTTTATTCTCTACAATTTTGCATGCTCCTTGTTATTGGATTTCCAAATGTTTCCACACAGATAGTCTTAATTTGACGCACATGTATGACTCTTTCTACTCTGCAGTATGTGGTATTTATTTTTTCTGTGATAAAGCTCAGCTAAGCATGACTGTAATATACATCAGAAAACCTGAGACCCCAGATGGTAAACTGCCTTTTTCTGACAGCTTTTCAACTAAGGATTTGCTCATTCATTCCAGTTTAATCAAATGGCCCTGAGCAATTAAACTGTAGGAAAATAAGTGTCTTATGACAATTTGTGATCTGCATATATTTCATCAATTGTCACACACTGCCAAACCCTCAGTTTTGAAACAGAAGGAAATAGAAATAGTGATTTTTTATAAAGTATCATGAGTCTGACATTCTGCCTCATGTTGATTTTAATAAAACCTTGGACTCTGATCTTCCTCAGCCAGAGTTGTTGTTATAAACTGGAGTGAGCATTTGGGAGATTTCACCCCTTTAAATACATTGAATTTTCAGGATCATCAGCTTTCAGAGATTGTGTTAAGGAAATGGGTTCTGACAAAGCTCACAGATGTTATTAAAGGCCTGAAGACAATGGTATATGTTTAAGTAGATCAGGTTCCTGAGGAATTCTTGGTATTAGTTCTAGTTTTTCAGTTGTGAGCTTGAAAAAAAATAAACATATATTAGTGTTGCCCTCTGCTGGAGAGATATGCAATTGACCATGTGAGAGCCTAGAGGAATAACTTCAAGGATGGTGATCAGTGTAAATACTAGTGTGCTTGGGGGAAAAAAAAAACTATGAAAAGACAAAGCCTGCAGTGTTCCTCAATCTATGTACTCAGAGAAAAATGAATGATCGCTCAAAGGCAGTCAGATACATACTCATCAACATACAAACATTCACCTCACTTCTTGCTAACAAGAAAAGGAAAGATTAGTAAAAGCCTAATTAAGCATAGCTGCAAAACTTTGCAGAATGTATGAATTCCAAAGGATACAATGTGTTCCCATTCATAATATTACATTTTCCAGTGAGTATGCACAAAGTAGAATCATGTAGCTCAGAAATATGAGGCAGACCACTGTAATTATTATGGTTTCATTCTTGCCATGAATATGTTACTCCTAAAAGAAAGCATTTACCACAACACCCAGAAATACCATTCTTGGGCATATACCTAAAGGATCCACACTCATACCAGAAGGACATTTGCTCAACTATGTTCATAACAGGATTATTTGTAAAAACCAGAACCTGAAAACAACCTGGATGCCCCTCCACTGAATAGTGGATGAAGAAAATGTGGTACATTTACACAATAGAGTACACTCAGAGGTAGAATAATTACATCTTTAAATTTTCAGGCAAATGGATGGAACTAGAAGGAAAAAAACATCCTGAGTAAGGCAACCCAGAAACAGAAAGACAAACACATGTTTTACACTCAGTAATAAGTGGAAATTAGAAATAAAACATGGAATAACCAGCCTAGAGTCTACAAACCCCAGAGAAGCCAGGAAACAAGGAGGACCCTAAGAGAAACACACATGGATCCCCATAGGAAGGTGAAATAGACAACATCTCCTGAGTAAATTGGGAGCATGGTGTAGGGTAGTAATGGAGTAGGGAAATGAGAAGGGAGGGGAGAGGAAAACATGTGCATTGCAGTAGGTCAAGTTGGCAAATTGACAGAGAGGGTGAGAGCAACCAAAGAGATACCTTGATAGAGGGAACCATTATGGGTTTAATGAGAAACCTGGTACTAGGGAAATTCCCTGGAATCTGCAAGTATGCCCCCAGATAAAAATCTAAGCAATAGTGAAGAGAGTACCACTACTGTCCTTACCCTGTAATCAGATTGATGACTACCTTCATTGGCATTATAGAACCTTCATTCAGTAAGTGATGGAAACAGATGAAAAGATCCCTAGATAAGCACTGGGTGGAACTCCTGGAGTCCAGTTGAGGAGAGGGAGGAGTGGTAATATGAGCACAGGTGTCAAGACTATATTGGGGAAACCCACAGATACAGCTGACCCAAGCAAATGGGAGCTCACTGATTCTGTACTAAAAGCTGGGGAACCTGCATAAGACTGAACTAGGACTTCTGAACGTGGGTGAGAGTTATGTGGCATGGGCTGTTGCTGGACCCACTAACAGTAGAACCAGTATTTATACCTAGTGTATGAACTGGCTTTTTGGAGTCCATCCCCTAGACAGGGCTACTTTGCTCAGTTTAGATACATGGGTGGAGGGTGTAATCCCACATACAGTATGCATAATAAGAATATGATTGGTATTTAATTGTAGGAGATTAATTACACTGAAAACCCAGTTTAGTTTCAGCAAGTTTTCAAGTCCCTACTGGAACCATGAAAGGAGGGCGAGAGCCTCTTTCCCAGTTCTTTTATCCCATCGCTTCTGTGTACCTGTAACCATGACCAAAGGGGCCTGATTGGCACTACAGGTAATTGTGATTAATCCCTACACATGGGGGAAGGCCTTGGTCTTGCCTCCAGTGAAGTGACAAACTATGTTGTTTCCCAATGGGAAGACTTAACCTCTCTGAGGAATGGATGGGTATGGGGTGGGGAGATCATGGGGGAAGCAGGAGCAGTGGAGGGAGAAGGAACTAGCATTTCTCTGTAAAATAAGTGATGGGGAATATACTGTGTATGTTTATCTTATTGAATTGTTAAATAAAGTTCTGTTTGGCTGATGGCAGCAAGTTAAACAGGACTAGGAGTCGAAGAGGATTCTGGGAAATGTAGTAGATAAGTGGTGATCCAGGCAGGAAGTGATGTAGCAAGGAGACTCATCTCTAAGCGAGGAAACAGGAAGTGTCCCTTTCCACCTCGTCTGCTCCAGCGGCAGGATATGAGCCACTGGCAAGGAGGGACACCAATAAGGAGGCTGATAAGTCTTATAAAATATATAGATTTATGATAATTAAGACTGACCTAACAGATAAGAATCCTAGTCACTGGCCAAGCAGCATTGTACCTAATACAAGTTTCTGTGTATTCATTTGGGCCTTAACTCAGGCGGGCTACTGGCATAAAGCACACATGTGGGATTGATGCTCAGCGGCTTTTGGTGGAAAGATTTATCATAACAAATAAGATTCCTTTAAATTTTTAAAAGCATCACATGCTTGGCAGTGTGACACACAACATTAATCCCAGAACTCTGAAGGAAGAAACACATTGATCTCAGTGAGTTTGAGGCCAGCTTGGAGTACAGTGCTAGTTTCATGGCAGCTAGGGCTGTTACACAGAGAAACATTGTTTTGAAAAAGAAAACAAACAAACAAAAAAGAAAGCATTTCACAGCCTATTCTCTCATTGTGTGGCTCTTAAATATTTATGAATCATTTTCTTCAGGTTTCCCATATCTTAGAGTGGGTGACATGGTCGTTTCCTTATGGTTGAATACTCTATTTTCACTTGTTCTAAGTACCATGAGCAAGTCTCTGTATTAATCATATTTCATTATAAAGAAACTTTTGCTGACTATTGAATTTGTGTGAAGGTGCTTAGTGAATATAACAAGAAATATACAGCCAAAATTATATTCATCTTTACAGTTTGTCAGTTTAATTTCATTTTTTAACCCTCACCATATGGCATGGCACCATCCTGCTTCTCTACATCTCTCAAAGATAGAGTCACCATCTCTTTGATTTCTAGGGAAAATCAGAGTATTAATAAGAGATTAAGTTTGCATAAAATCCCTAAACTTCTGTTGACCTGGCATAATTATGCAATAACAATTTGGAATTCAAAAAAGGTTCCATTGTAGTCACCTTGGGATAGATTTCACTCACCATCAGCATCTAGAAGTTGAAAGGTGTTGCAAATTACTATAACTCATAATATAAATCACTCAGGTGAACAGATATAGGGACTAAATTGCCTCATATGATTCTCCAAGATCTCTACCATCTAATAGTATTTTATGGTACATTTGAAGGTCACCTGGAAGCTTAGATGGGAAAGTTTAGTTGGGGTCCTTTATCTGGAATTGTCTTTATTTTCTCTTAGTTCTAGCAGCACAGATATGACAAGAATGCTCATGAGTTTCTTCATCTTAGTGTTTGTCATAGCTGATTTATCTGAGTTTCAGTACCAGGTGGGGTTAGAATATATAACTGTCACTTTAAGCCTCAAGTGAGTCTTAAGAAGCCTGATGCTCATCTTGAAGTAATCCTGAAATACATCACATTATATTGAATATAGTTAACAGTCCATGTTGTACTTTGGTTTTACAATTACAAGTGAATTTATAATGAAACCTGAACTGTCAGTGGTCTTCACCACAAATTCCATCTTAGACTAGATCATAGACCTCTAACTTCCTGTCAATGACTCAGAGAGCATAAAACTCTGATATCACCTTTGGACCCTTTATATGAAGTCTCCTCTTTTTAGACATGATGTCATATTCCACCCTTCTTATAAAGTTTTTCTTTATTATTCTTACTCTTCTTTTAAGCTACCCCATCACAATTTTTCCTCTCTAGATCATTTCATTTGTTTTTAACAAATCAACTTTTTAAAATATGTAATTTATTACTTTTGAAATTGCAGCCTAGATGCAGCTAGGAGAACCTAGGCCCTCCCCCAAATGATCTGACAGATTTTGAAGGTCCCCATGGAGGGACTCACTAGCCCTGGGGAGGAGTTGGGGGATTGTGGGGAACATGGGAGGATGGGACAGTGAGGGAATTGGGGGATGGATATGTAAATATGAGTAGTAATTAAAGAATTTAAATTAAAAGGTTATTTCTAAATTAAATGAGTAAACTTTGTTTTAGCAATTGAAAATTTCCCCTTTCCCTAATACACAGATATCTTCCCATTCACAATTTTCAGTAGTGCAATGGCATTCTCTGAAGCTTCTTGGTACACAGATGCTACTGGTGACTTCTGGACTAGTGTTAAACAATAGGCCTTAATCTTGCATTATTTCCTGATAACATTACTCAATTGGGGACACAGCCATGAAATTTAGGGTTTAGAATAGGAAAATGTAAAAAGAATGTAATATTGGGAAATTACAGAGAGACAAATGAAAATTAGTAAAGACTGAAGATTATTCATTACTCTGTTGCAGGCACATATGAACATTGGAATCTTGCAATTCACAGGCAAATGAATGGAACTAGAAGAAACCATTCTGAGTGCGGTAAGCCAGTAACAAAAAGACAAACATCATATATACTCACACATATATAAATTTTAGACATAGACAAAGGATTACCAGCCTACAATCCTCATCATCAAAGGAACTAGGAAACAAGAAGGACTCTAAGAGAAGAATGCATGGTCCCTGGAAAAGGGAAAGGGGCAGGATTTCCTGAGCTAATTGGGAGCATGTGGAGCCTCATAGAGTACCTAATGGAAACAGAGGCAGACAGGCACAGCTAAACCCTGCACTGAACTCAGGAACCCAGTTGCAGAGAGGGAGGAGTGAAGAGCAAAGAGTTCGGGACCAGGTTGGTGAAACCCACAGAAACAGTTGAACTGAACAAGGGTGAGTCCATGGGCCCCAGACTGATGTCTGGGAGGCCAGCATGGGTCTGATCCAAACACCTGAACATGGATGTCAATGAGGGCCCTTGGCACTCTTTGGGGCCCCTGGTAGTAGATCAGTATTTATCCCTGGCATAGGAAGGGACTTTGGGAGCCGATCCCACGTGGAGGGATGCTCTCTTACCCTGGACACATTCAGGAGTGACTAGGCCCTGCCCATGATGATATGACAGACTTTGGGGAACCTCCATGGAGGGCTTTACCCTTCCTGGGGAGCAGATGTTGGGTGAGGTGGAGGGCTGGTGGGAGGTTTGGGGGAGGGGAGGGAAAGGGAGAAGGGAATGACATGTGAGGCAACCTTGTTTCTAGTTTAAACTAATTAGTGTAGATTCTAAATTGTTACACCCTTTTTAACTTTCATTTTCTCCTATAATAACCCAAATGATGATGCAAATCAGAGGGCTCGGGTGTTAAAACCTATGACCTTAATTAAACAATATTGGAATGATTTAAAAATTTTTACTACTAACTTATAGAAAAAAAATTCACAAGCAATGAAATCTCATGTTTGCTTCTGTTAAAATCTGAAAATATCCTTGAATTTGAAAAAAATTGCTATCAACAGTTACGCGGATACAGAGCAATGAATGGATACCTCAAGCAGAAACTTTTGCTTCCTTTGTGAGGTTTTCTTATGGTTGTATCATTGTGGGCAGAAGCTGATAGTACTCATGACTCTTACAGGTTCCAAAATCTCCAGGCTCCAGACTGCTGATCATAAGAGAGAAATCTTTCTCACACCTACTACCACTGAACTTCTATATGACTCCATTTTACAAGTGGGTTGCACAATAGATCAGGTACAAAGGAGAATTTCCTGTTTCCTATCGGTACTACCTTATATTACTAATCCCCATGTTGGCCAGACAGTTGATAGGGACTCTGTTGCCAAGAGATGGACATGGAGGTGATAGGGACTGATTCAGCTAGATTGCTCCTTCTACACCAGAGGTTGGAAAATATAATCAATATAATCTATAAATTATACTACAGGAGAAATTATATGAAGAATCTGCAGGCAGGGTTAGGTCATGGTGGGGTACATGAAACAATAATTTCTTACCTGGGACATTCTTCCTTACCTGGGACAACAGGAGCCTCAAAAGGAGCCCTCAGAGATAAGCAGTAGCATTCATGCCCTAATTTTGTCCCTAGTTACACTGAAGTATGCACTGATTTTGAACAGCATATTAAGAAATATTCAGAACAACAGTTTATGCTCCAGAACATGCAAATCATCAGGCATTGGTTAAAGTGAACACAGTTCAGTAATCAACAAGGACTTGTATCACCAACTGTCCTATGGCAGATATGAAATGTGTGATTGTTTACAGAGAATATGCTGTGGCAAATGTACAATATCAATGTTATCCTTTAAAAACAAGCTATTGTAATGTGATTCATATCAGGTGCAATGCATGCTTTCTATGCTACTGTTTCAAGTAGGACATGGATTGTAATTCCAGAAATTAAATAACACAAAGCAAAACAAAACAACACAACATTCTCAAAGATTCCTTTTGTGTATGTATGTACTTCTTATGAAAAAAGTATCTTTTGTTACATTTGAATGATGTACTTGGTGAGAAGAAGCACAATGAAACCAGAACCATCACATACAGAGCTTCCATTCAAAAATAACTGTCAGGAATTCCATCACTAATCCGTACTCAGCATTCAAGTCATCTTCCTTTCTCTGTTTAGCATTTCTCTACTCGAAACCTTTCATCATAAGCAGCAAATGATATGGTTTCCTCTCTTTCATTTTGAGAAAATTGGGTTTCCTTTTAGTAACTGCTTAAAACACCATGCATCTCTGTTTAGTATTCCTAGGTGATACAGATTATTGCTCCTGTTTTCCAAGTAGAGTTAAAGAAAGTAATTGTTTTCTGGTGTGGAAGCCCTATCTTTAACATGTGTTCCTTTGTAACTTTGAATCTACTATGCTATCCAAACATACATATTGGCTCCTTTTTAGAGAGGCTTCCTGACTTATTATTAGTTGTAAAAACCACCACACGCTCTTTTAAGAGATGCTGCTAATAAACAATTAAGTGGTGGTTGCAAGCAGCCAACAGCATATTTCTTGGTGTGGCATGAAACTGGAAACTCTGCAGAGATGTAGCAATAACCATGGCTTCCATCAGTACACTCCCATGAAGCTACTCTTAGCAATCCATGAAGTAGGGCAGAGCCAGATGCCACTTTAATCTTAGCCATGCTGCTTAGCAGTTAAAAGACTCATTGTAAGAAAAATAGATATACAGCAAAGACAGATGGGGGGCTCTAAATGGTTTAAGGTGTGTTTAAAAATATAACTAGGCTTGGGGAGTAAAGAAAAAGGATAAAGTGGTTTAAAAAGAAACAGATTGGCTAGGCAAGGTGGTACAGAGGCAAGCAGAGCTCTGTGATTTCAAGGCTAGCCTGCTGTGCAGAGTGAATTTTAGGACAGCCAAATATGCACAGAGCAACCATACCTAAAAAAAAATAAAAAATCACAGTTAAAAAAAATCCACGTAAGGATGGAAAATATACAGAGAGACTGGATACTGTGTGTTATTGTATTGTCTTTGAATTGTTTGATTGCTAATTAAGGAGCAACAGCTACTAAGAGACATTTGATTGTAAGTGTTGTTGGATTAATGCAACCCATATATTTGGAAAAAGCCTTGACTTCAAATTTAAGTCAAAGGACATGTTACTTTGGAAAAGAAGTTCTGATTTTGTTTTCACAGAATAGAGAAACGTTGGATTCCTTTCAGACTAATACAGTTTGATCAAGCAAGACTCACTAAAACAGTGGCACAGGTGATACAACATCCAAAACAACTGGGAAGATGCAGCCTTGCAGACCACTATAGCCAAGATTTTTGCTGGGTATCTGGGTTGTCTCAGGATGTCCATGATATTGATAGTGCCCTAAAACAGCAGGAAGCAGTTTGTAGGTAATGACACGCTAATTGTGAATTTTTTTTCAGTTACACATGGTTGGATATAAATAGTTCATGATCACATTAATTCTCCTTCTAAAGAAAAAATTGGAATACAATATAGAAATGAATAAATTGTGTTGGTATGGATTTTTATTTATTGATACATATTTAAGGTCAATTTTCTTAAACATATATTTCTTTTTTGTAGAACATTTTAAAAATAAAATTAGAAACAAGCTTATTTTACATGTCAAACCCAGTTCCCTCTCCCATACCTCCCCCCACTGAGCCACTATCCCAACCCCTTTTGCTACCCAGGGTGGGTGAGGCCTTCCATGGGGATCTTAAAATCTGCCATATCATTTGGAGCAGGATCTAGACACTCCCCCCATGTGTCTAGGAAGAGAGTATCCCTCTATGTGGAGTGAGCTCCCAAAGTCCATTCGTGTACTAGGCAGAAATACTGATCCACTACTAGAGGCACCATAGATTGCCCAGACTAACATCCACATTCTGGGTGTCTAGATCAGTCCTATGCTGGTTTCCCAGCTATAAATCTTGGGTCCATGACTAAAATTATTGACAAACTGCTACTACAGGCAAACAGTTTCAAATTCCCTGCTTCACTGAGAAGTCTACACTATGGCCTATGGCCTGAAGATGAACTCTCCAAATTTCGTAAAGAGGAACTTTAAGTGGCTGTCCAGATAGCAAAATATTCCTGTCAATTCTGGAGTTTATATATTATCTTTCTGTTGCCTTTGGTGGAACTGAAGACAGATAGTTATGGTGATGGTTTTCCCTAGTTATCATAAAAGGTACATTACATTAAAAAACTTTAGACTCACAAAGATATCATAGATGATAGAGTAGTTTATTTAAATTTTGCTAAATGTTAATGAACTGAATATTGTAAATATAATTTTTGCTTGATAATTTTATTTACATATAGTATTTCTATGCTAAAGAAAAACTCTACTTTTTATTTAGACAGAAAATGGAAGCTGATGTGGGATGTTCTTCTATATAAATGTTTCTCTCATTAGTTGATGAATAAAATACTGAATGGGCAATAGCCATGCAGTAGGAAAAGGCAGAGCTACCAAATGAGGAGAACAATGGGTAGAGGCAAGAGAGAGAAGAAGTCATGGAGAAGTCATTTAGCTGGTGAAGAATTAGTATTCCAGATTACAGGTAAGCCACACCCTCATGGCAAATGGGTTAATAATTAAGAGATAGCTAGACAGTAAGTAGTCTAAGACATTGGCCAATAATTCCTAATTAATACAAGTCTCAGTGTGTTTATTTGGTGCTAAAGTTCCTGTGCACCAAGATGCAAATTAATATTGTTTTAGTAGTCTAGAAAACATAATTCTCAATGTTTCTGGAAAGGCCAGTGTAACATAATGGGAATGAAAAGACAAACATGATAAAATGAGGGTGGATTCTCTTCACAGGGAGTTGCTGTCACAGTGGAGTTCAGCATTATTACTTCCATGGAAAGTAGTGCTGTTATTATTTGTAATAGCCAGAACCTGGAAGCAACCTGGATGCCTGTCAACTGAGGAAGGATGGATATAGAAAATGTGGCACATTTACACAATGGAGTACTACTCAGAAGAAGAAAACAATGGAATCTTGAAATTTCCAGGCAAATTGATGGAACTAGAAGAAACCATCCTGAGTGAGGTAATCCAGTCACAGAAAGACAAGCTTGGTATTAATTCACTCATATATGGATATTAGACATATAATAAAGGATTACCATCCTAGAATCCATACCTCCAGAGAAGCTGGGAAATGAGGAATATTGTAAGACAGGCATAGACGTTCCTCCAGTGAAGGGGAAAGGGACAAGGGCCACTGAACCAATGGGGAACATGGGCCAGAGGGGGGAAGGAGGTAGAAGAAAGAGTATGGGAGAAGATAAGGGGGAGGAGAACATGAGGGATCATGAAGATTGAGGAGATTAATAGAAGAGGGCTAGAAAAGAGACACATCAATAGATGGAGCCACTATGGGTTTAAAGAGAAATATGTCACTTGGGAATTATGCAGAGTTCCACAAGAATGAGCCCAACTAGGAATCTAAGCAATAGTGGAGAGACTGCCTTAAATTCCCTCCTTTCCCTATAATGAGAAGGATGACTACCTTTAATGCAATCCTAGAGTGTTCATCCAGTATCTGATGGAAGTAGAAGCAGATATCCCCAGATAAGCACTGAACCAAACTCCTAGAATCCAGTTTCAGAGAGGGAGGAGTGATGAACAAAGTGGTCAAGACCATGATGGGGAAAACCACAGTAACAATTGACTTGAGGAAGTCATAACTCATGGACACCAGTCTGACACCTGGGGAACCAACATAGGTCCTCTGAACATGGTGTCAGCTAGAAGCACTAGGCAGTCTATAGGGACTCTGGCAGGAGGAACCAGGATGTATCTCTGTGTACAAATGGACCTCAGGAGCCCATTTCCCATGAATGGATACTCTTTCAGCCTAGATATACAGGGGAGGGGCTAGGCCCTGCCCCAAATGACTTGACACATTTTCGTGATCCTTCATTGAAGGCCCCACCCTTCGTGGGGAGTGGATGTGGGATCATATGCGGGGTCTTTTTGGGTACAGAAGGATCAGACAGAGATGGAACTGTGATTGACATGTAAATAAGATTGTTGTTAATTTAAATGATATTTATAAATAAAATAATGTAGTGCTATTACTATGGGTTCAGAATATCAAACCAAGTGATGTGAGACAAGGAGACTATTAATATAGTCAGTTTCCTTCTGCATTTTATTCACTCTAAAAGTGATTTAGGAATGTCACAAAAGGAGCAGCAGAGTTTAAGGGTTGTATGTGTAGATGTGAAGATGTTTCCAAAGAGGTATACAAGATGGAAAAAATAGGAAAGGATTTAAACGTAAGATTGATCAAACAAAGAAATTAAAAAGAATAAGAGCTATGGTATTTAATGCAAATAAAGATAGTTTAAAGAAGGTAACCTTAAAAACTACAAATTTTTGAAACAACAGAAATATTTAAATATAAAATCACATTGTTTGAACTAAGAATATGAATACATGTCATTGTATGGATTTCTGTTCATAGTGTTGCCTAGATAATTTCCCTGAATGTGAATGATTGACTTCGTTAGTCACCCAAAGCATCCAAAACTTCAAAATTCCACATATTAAAAAAACACTCTTCTTTGGGGGAAATTATCAATTTCTGAATCTGGAATTTCCAACTAAGAAATTTTGTAATCATGGCAGTATCAGATTGCCAAATTTAAATGCAATTTCAAGAGAAATCAATCAGTCAGCTTGAAAGACTTTCAACAACAAATAATTAATATGGTAAACTTATTGGAGGAAATAGAAATCTTTGAATTAGTCTAATATTTTAAATAGAAATTTAATAATGTATAATAAACTTTATATTAATTAAAATTTGTACAAACACAAATAGTAACTTTGCAGCAGAGAAGTTTGTCAGACAATATCTTAACAAAGGGCTAAAGTAAAAACCTCCAATGAAGTTGATCACCTGAAATCTCTAACATCTTTAAGAGTAAATAAATCAGTAACTCAGAATGTGAGTGTGTTTGGATAGAGTGTATTTAAAGAGATTATTCTGTTCAGTTACGTTTTGTGATTCCTAACCAATATTACTGGTATCGTAACAGAAAAATGGAGAGAAGAGGTATAATAGTAATGAACACTAAAAATATAGGAAGATATTGTATAAGCCAAGTTGAGAGGCTCCAGAAGAGTGTAATGTGACTAATAGCCTGATTTCTCTGTTGTCCTTCACCAATACTGAGACCCATTTGACACTGTCTTTAAATAATTGTCTCATCATTATTGACACTCTTTAAGTAATATCTTTAAACCCTGTGTCCAAACACACTCACATTCTGAGGTACTCATGTGTTTACCCTCAACACTTAAAATAATAATCCATGATACTTCTTTAAAGACTTCCTGCAGAGTTTTGCTGAAAGGATGCACAGAAATATCTATTTTCTAAGATAGGAATAAACAGAACAAGGAAGCAACAGTATCCATGTCTGGGTAGGTGTGTTAATGGATTTCAGTGAATTGCTTACCCTTGCAGTGGTTCTCCACCTTCCTAACTCTGTGACACTTTAACAGAATTTATCATGTTTTCATGACCTTAAAACAAAAAATTATGCTTACTGACACCTCAAAAGTATAATTTGGCTACTTTTAAGAATTGTAATGTAAAAAAAATCTGATATGCAGTTTCATCTTATGTGAACCTAATGACTCAAGACCACTGAGAATGAAGGCAAAATCACTCAAAGACCTAACACCAGTTACTGAGGTTGATCTATCATAGCTCAGAATAAGAGCTTTCCTGGTTTTTGACAGATGTCATATTAAACACTAGGTAATGACCATGTTTGTACAATAATTGATGTTGATATTGTCCTAGAATTGCTGACATCAATAATTATGACCTAATCTTTTGAATATCACCTTGGGCATCTGAGATTGTTAATGTACCAAAATTAAGTTATGGTAATCATGTTGCCAGATAAATTATCTGAAGAATATGTCTGTTACCTTTGGCTAAGCAATTTTACATTGTTGTGCTCCCTTACTTGGTACAAAAGAAGCATGTACACTAATAGCTAGGGACCATCAGCCTTATGCACTCTCCTTGTTGGAATTGAATCCTGCAAAAATATGCCAAGCCTATTGTGAAGTCTTCATGTTGCTGAACTGTGCTGTGGGGACTAGGGACTGGGCACAACAACAGTACTGATTTATCTCAATAACCCATAGTCACAGTCTTATTAAGTAAGATGAAATACTTGAATGTATATAACAATAGTGTCTTAACCTGCAAAGTTCCTCTACATTGAAGAACATGTACAGATTTTAAAAAAAGAACTGTGAAAAATTATAGCAAAAAACAGGTATATGTTTATTTACTGCATTCATATGGATTTTAAAATATTACATCAAAGCAAATCATTTTTTCTTCAGACAATAAGGAGCTAAATTCTGTCACAAAATCTTCAAGATGGTCCAAATTAAGAAGGTGTATTTAGCCATAAATGGAGGCTACATTGATCAAGGTGCATTGCATGAAACTCCCAAATAATCAGTAAAAATATTGCTAGAAAAGAAAGGATACATCTTCAAATTGAGCATCCTACAGCAGAAAGCTAAGCGAAACCCATATCTCTCTCATTTACCTTTTTAAATGTGCTATACATTTTTCCATTGTGAATAAAAACAGGTTGTTAAACTTGAGTTGTTGACTTCATTATTCAAAGGAAAAAATAAAGAAGTACGGATAGAGGAGAGAAGAAAATAAACTGGATTAAAACTTCTATATTTGTGAACCAATTTGTACAAATTCTTAAAAGTACATCTACACTATGTGGATACTGAATAGATATTTCAGAAAAATTAATTTAGAAGTAAAAAATATATCTTGGAAAGTATTACAAAGATTTAACATGCTGAAACTAAATAAACAGATATTTCTCACAAATTCATATTTTATAAATTAACAAAAAAATTAGTAAAAACAATTATTGAAATAGGATATGGATTAGTGAAGTGGGAAGTAAACAAAGACCTACAGTTTTCATTTTAGCTTAAATATTTCACATATATCACAAGCAAAAGAGAAAATTCAGCAATTCTATGCACTCAAAACAGTAACAGAACTAAAACACTCACATTGCTATAAAGCATCCTGAATGAAAAATTATGCATTACTCCAAATTATATATGATAAAATAGTGGACTGTCAGATACACATATAATATATTTTTGTAAAACCATAATTATATTCTCAATTAAAATATACTCTCAATTTAAAACCACCTAGAATAAGAAATTCTGTTGCTCTTTATTGCAGCTGAAAAGATAAGAAGAAACAAAACAAAACAAAAACTTTCAGATTACTTTAATAATAATCAGAGGAAACTATTTTTTTAATTTGAAGGAAAGAAAATAGGGTGGTTGGGCTCACATAGAGTAGTTTTCTCTAAACACAGGCTCCAATAAATAGACAACAACAAACTTTATCACTCATCACTTTAATATCATGAATAGGCTCCTTGATGGTCACATCCATCCAGAGGCCATGAGGCAAGATAGACCATTTATGTATTTTATATCAAATATCCTCTCTGAATGCTTTAGGGGAGACAAATTCAATCCAATATGGGACATTGAAGATTCAGTGCTGGTGACTATTTCCAGAGAGTGTTCAAGTTAATTTTCAAGATTAAAAGATCAGTGAAGTTGAATAGGATTTCCATCTGCAATTGTGTCACTCTTGTAAGTCATCAGTGGCATTCATGTGTGATGTCCAAAAGGTATTAAATCAAAGGATCTTCGTATAAAATGGGCTTGGAGGATAGAATACATAATGATAAGTTATTAAGGCAAATAGATTATAGAAATGTACTGAATGAAGAATTAATTGTAGTTGTGGACAGGGAGGAGGGATGAGCAAAGGAGCCAAGACAGGGCTGGAGAATCCCGCAGAAAAAGTGGACCTGGCCTACTGATAGCATGGAGACACTAGTCATAAAGCTGTGGAAACAGCATTGGACCAAATCAAGCCCTCTGAATGTAGGTGCCAGCTAGGAGGCCAAGACTGTCTATGAGACCTCTAACAGTGGAGCTGTTTTTTATACATAGAGTACAAATGGACTTTGGGAGCCCATTCCCTATGGAGAGATACTATAGCAACCCGGATACCCCAAGTAGTGCATATGCCCTCCCCCAAATGATATGACAAACTTTGAAGATCCCCCATGGAGGGACTCACTATCCCTGGGGAGGAGTTGGTGGATGGCTTGTGGGGGTTGGTGAGGAACATGGGAGGATGGGAGGACAAGGAAATTGGGGGATGGGTATGTAAATATGAGTAGTAATTGAAGAATAAAAACAGACAAACAAACAAAAAGATTGCTCAAGGTGAAATGAAGATGGAATTGAAAGACTTGATATTCAAGAGAGAAAACTAAATGGAAAATTTTACAAGTAGAATTAATGAAGCAGAAAACAGAGTACTAGTTCTTAAATATAAAAGAGAAGAGTTGAATCAAAGAAACAAAGACCATGATAAAAATTTGAAAGCAAAGGAAACAAGGCATACTGGAAATGTGAGACACAATGAAAGCAGCAAGTCTTTTAAATATAAATAGGTACTTGAGAAGCATCTATAGTCAATGGCAACAAACACATCTCCAAGAAGATTATAAAAGAAACCAGGCCAAAACTTGGGGAAAGCACACCCATACAAGCACCAGAAGACATATTACCAAATAAACAAGAAGTGAAAAGAAAATTATCCATGGCATATAATAGTTAAAATATTATGTATACAAATCAATGACAGAAAAGTGAAAGACACAAGAGGAAAAGAACAAATCATATATTAAGGAAAAACACAACAGAATAGCAGATGATTTCTCATTGCAAACATAAAGACCAAACAGTGTGGAGAAATGTGTGCACACCACTAAAAGACTACGTTAGCAAACATATAATAATGTGCCAGCTAAACTACCTACCATGATTGAGAGACAAAGAAAAAAATTCTGCATCATAAACAGCTTAAATTTTTTTGTATTCAAAAACCCAAATCTAAGGAAAATACAAGAAGCATAATTTGAAGCTGAGGAGAAGAATGAGCATTGCAGGGAGGTTGTAGAAAAAATACAAAGTCATGATTATTAAAACAAAAATACCACTGAAAACACAAATAATAAACCAAATCACAAGAATGAAAACCAATATATACATTATATATTAACTTTAAATATTAATGGCTTCAATTTTCAACCAAAATCACAGACTGGCTAAAGAGAGCCACAATTAATATGCATCTAACTTCTGCCTATAGTAAACCTATCTCAGCTTTAAAGGTGGACAGTGCTTTAAAATAAGCAAATGGACCAAATTAGGGTCACTCGAAGCAACAGGCATGACTAACCTAATATTTGATAAAATATTATAATATTAAACTAGTCAGAAGAGATAAAGGGGGATTTTTTTCTAATAAAGTGAACAGTTAACCAAGAAGACAGTACTATCCTAAACATATGTACAACAAACACCAGGCCTCCAAATTTCATAAGTCACACCTACTACTGAAAATAAAGACATAGAGTAACATCAATCAATTAATATTGGTACCATGAGTTAGATTCTTCTTTGTTTGAAGATTCTTAATAGAAAGTTTTCTTTTCCCTGAGACAGGGTTTCTCTGTGGCTTTGGAGGCTATCCAAGAACTAGCTCTAATAGACCAGGCTCACAGAGATCTGTCTGCCTCTGCCGCTGCCTCTGCCTCCAAAGTGCTGGTATTAAAGTTGTGCACCACCTCCACCTGGGAACATCTGATTTCTTTTGGCCTCTTGGAGACAGGTGTTTTCTGTTTTCCTGTAAAGACAAGATGATCAGTAAACTCCCCTGACCTTTGAGAGGTCTCCATACAAATTGTGGGAAGAAACACATGTCATATTCATCACAGGAGAAATACATCAGGATGAAGTCTCAATTCTGAAAATTTATTGCCAAAATCAAAGGGCACCCGTATTTGTAAAAGAATCATAAATAGAGCTTATATCAAACATCAAAATCAACTCATTCATGGAGACTGCTGTTAAGTAATCCTTATGTGCACTTTGTGAATACATGGCACTATGATTGGTTTAATAGAATAGCTGACATGCCAATAGCTGAACTGAATACACTGAGGCAGGACAGCCAATCTGACACTGCTTGGAGAAAGAAGGGCAGAGTAGGAGTTGCCATCCAACTACTGAGGAAGCAGGTTATGTTGAAAACTTGTACAGCCACTTTGGAAATCAGTATGGTAACTCCTCAAAAAAATGGGAATCAGTCTACCACAAGACCCAGCAATTTCACTCTCAGGCATATACCCCAAAGAAGCACATTCATACAACAAGGACATATGTTCAATGATGTTCATACCAGCACTATTTGTAATAGCCAGAAGCTGGAAGCAGCCTAGATGCCCCTCAACCGAAGAATGGATAGAAAAATGTGGTACATTTACACAGCGGGAAAAAAATGGAATCTTGAAATTTTCAGGAAAATGGATGGATCTAGAGGAAACCATTCTGACAGAGGTAACCCAATTGCAAAAAGACAAACATGATACGTACTCACTCATGTGCGGATTTTTGACATACAGTAAGGATTACCAGCCTACAATCAACACTGCCAAAGAAACTAATAAACATGGAGGTCCCTAAGAGAGACATACATGGTCCCCTAGAGAAGGGGAGAGGTTCAAGTTCTGCTGAGCAAATTGGGAGCATGGGAAGGGGGGAGGGAGCTAGGAGAATGAGAAGGGGAGAGGAAGAGGGATGCCGAGGACATGAGGGAGAAGAAAATATGAGTCAGGGGAAGAATACATGATAACAAGATTGGAGATATCATAATAGAGGGAGACATTTTTGGTTTGCAGAGAAATCAGGCACTAGGGAAATGTCTGGATATCTACAAAGATGACACCAGCTAACAATCTCAGCAATGGAGGAGAGGCTACCTTAAATGCCCTCCCCTGATTATGAGATTGATGACTGATTTATATGCCTTCATCCAGCAGCTGGTGGAAGTAGAAGTAGACACCCATAACTAATCACTGATCTGAACTGGTACCCAGATGAAGAGAAGGACCAGTGAAGAGCACAGAGGTCCAGACCCACTGGTGAAACACACAGAAACAGCTGACCTGAATATCCGGGAAATCTTGCTCCCCAGTCTGATAGCTGGAATACCAGCATGGGATTGATCCAGACCCAGGAACATGGGTTTCTCTGAGGAAACCTCAGAAATCTATGGGACCTCCTGTAGAAGCCTTGTATTTATCCCTAGCATAGGTGTGTAATTTAGGTGCCCAGTCCATATAGAGGAATACTCCCTGAGACAAGACATACGGGGGGTGGGCCAAGGCCCTACCCCAAAGAAAGGAAAGACTCTGATCACCCCCCCATGGAAGGCCTCACCATCCTGGGGGAGCAGAAAAGATATGGGACAGGTAAGGTTTTAGTTTGGGGGGGTGGGTAGGGAGGACGGGTGGGAGAAGGGAAATGGCATTGTCATGTAAAATAATCCTGTTTCTAATTCAAATAAAAAAGTTGGAAAAAATAGTTAATCACCCAAGAGTCATATAGCAAAGCATAGATAAGAAATATGGGTTAATTTAAAAGTAGGACATAGGTAGTAACAAGCATGAACTATCAGCTGAGAATTCATAGTTCATATTAAGTCTCCAAATCAGTTATTTGGGAAGTGACTGCAAAGCACTTTTTTTTTGAAAGCAGGCAGTTGGTACAGGGATACTTCTGCCAACAGGACACTTCAATACACTCTTTCACTAATGGAAAGGTCCACCATACAACAACTTATTACAGAAATATGGGACCCAAAGGAGGTTGTATTTCACACAAACACAAAATATTATACCTCTTCTCAGCACCTCATGGAACTTCTCTAAAATTTGCAACATACTCAGTCACAAAGAAAATCTCAACAGATAAAAATGATATATTAAGACCTTGTACATTATCAGATCACCATTGGTTAAAGTTGGAATTCAACAATACTACAGTCTACAGAAAGTCTTCAAACTCATAGAAACTGAATAAATCTCTCAACTGAATTACCAGTGTGTCAAGGAAGAAATGAAGGAAAAATAAAAAATTTCCTAGAATTCATTGAAAATGAATGCACAAAATACCCAAACTCATGGAATACTATGAAAGCAGTGTTATGAGGAAAGTTCATATCATTAAATGTTTAAATAAATGATATGGAGAAATCTCATAATAGTGAATTAATAGCACAACTGAAAGCTCTAGAATAAAAAGAAACAAACTCATCCAAGTGGAGAGTGAAGGGAATATACAAAATCAGGGCTGAAATCAGTAACACAGAATCAAAGAGAACCATACAAGAATAAATTAAAAAGAGAATTTGATCTTTTCAAATATCAACCATCAATGGTCATTAATATCCCTCAACATTAATGGTCTTAACTCAATGCCTAAAAAAATTGGTAAAAAGACAGAATCCATTTTTTCCGCTGCATACAAGAAACACACCTCAACTTCAAAAACAGACATTAAAGGGTTGAGAAAATATCTTCCAATTAAATGGACCCAAGAAAAAAGTGGAGTAGCTACTTACTATATAACAAATTATATTTCAAACTAAAATTAATCAAATGTGATTGTGAAAATCATTTTATGTTTGTCACAGGAAAAATTTATCAAGGTGAAGTCTCATTTCTGAACATCGATGACACAAATAAAAAGTCACCCAAATTCATAAAAGAAACATTACTAAAATTCAAATCACACTTAAAACCCCACACACTTCTTTCGAGTGGGAGACTTCCATACTCACCACTCACCACTGGACAGGACTACCAGGCAGAACCTTAACAATGACATAAAGGAACTAACAGAAGTTAAGACCCAATTGAGTTTATCAAACATTTATAAAACATTTCATCCAAACACAAAAGAATATACCTTCTTCTCAGTGCCACATGGAATCTTCTCTAAAATGACTACATATCTAGCAACAAAGTAAAATGAAACAGTTACAAAAAAGGAATTAAAACCTATATTTTATGGGATCAACATGGATTAAAGATAGAATTCAACAACAACACAAGTTGGAGAATGCCTACAAACCACGGAAATTGAACAATGCTCAATTGCATCACTCCTCGATAAAGGAAGAAAAAAGAAATTAAAGACTTCCTAGAATTCAATGAAAATGAATGCAAAACATTCCCAAACTTATGAGACACGATCAAATCAGTGTAATAGGAAAGTTCACAGCACTAAGTCCTCACATGAAGTAACTGGAGAACTGGAGGAACAAGGGAATTAACAACATACCTGAAATCTCTAAAGAAAAAGAAGCAAACTCACCCAGGAAGAGTAGAAGCCAGAAAATAATCAAAGTGAGGACTGAATTCAATAATGTAGAAAGAAAATAATAAAAAATAACAAATGAAACAGAGAGTTCATTGAGAACATCAACAAGGAAAACAAATCCTTATTCAAACTAACTAAAAGGCTGGTAGAGAACATGCAAAGTAACAAAACCAGAAATGAAAAGGGGTGTATAAAATATATAATGAGGAAATCCAGAAAATCATACTTGAACACCTGTACTCCAAAAAGTTGGAAAATTGAAAAGGAATTGGACAATTTTCTGGTTTGGTATCACTTACCAAAAATAAATCAAGAAAAGATAACAATATAAATAGACATATAACCCCCAATGAAACCGAAGCAGTCATCAAATGTCTCCTCCCAACCAAGAAAAAAACAAAGCCCAAAGACAGATGGTTTCAGTGAAGGATTCTAACAGAAATTCAAAAAAGAGCTAATGCCAATCCTCCTAAAATTGTTCCACAAAATAGAAGCAGAAAGGTCATTGACAAACTCTTTGTATGAGGCCACAATTACCTTGGTAACCAAGCCACACAAAGAAATGACTAAAAAGAGAATTACAGACCAATCTCCATGGTGAATATTAATATAACAATATTCAATAAATTATTGGCAAATTGGGAGTATGAGGGTAGAGAGAGCTAGAATAATGAGAAGGGTAATGGGGAGGAGTGAGGGGTACATAAAATAACAAGAAGGTTATGTAGGGTAAAGAATAGAGGAAAGCAAAATAGGAATACCATCAGAGAGGGAGCCAGTATAGGTTTAAAGTGAAATCAGGCACTACTAAAATGTCTAGAGATCTACAAGGATGACACCATTTAATCAACTAAGCAACAGTGGAGAAGCTACCTTAAATGCCAACACCTGACACTTGGGGGAGGGTATGTAGGGTGTTAGTGGATGGAAGCGGAGGGAACTGAGATTAACATGTAAAATAATCTTGTTTCTAATTTAAATAAAAAATGGAGGAAAAATTGTTGGCAAATCTAATCCAAGAACACATTAGAAAAGTAAACCACCATGATCAAATAGCCTTAATCCAACAGAGGTAGGGATGGTTCAATATACAAAAATCTCTCAATTTAATCCACTGTATAAACAAACTGAAATAAGGACAAGATCATCTAACGAGATGCCAAAAAATCATTTGACAAACATAACACCACTTCATGATAAAGGTATTGGAGATACAAAGGATAACAGAAACATACCTAAACATAGTAAAGACAATATACAGCAGGCCAACAGCCAACATCAAACGAAATGGAGAGAAATTCAATGCAATCCCTCTGAAATCAGGAACATGATAATGTTGTCATATCTCTTCAATATATTACGTGGAGTTCTAGGTGGAGATGTAGACAACAAAAATACATCAAGAGAAGCAATACCCTGCACAATAGCTACAAGCAACATAATATATCTTGGGGTAACTCTAACCAAACAAGTGAATGACCTGTATGTCAAGAACTTTGAGTCTTGAAAGGATGAAATTGAAAATATTAGAAAATGGAAATATATCCCCAGCTCTTCTATAGGTAGCATCAACATAATAAAAATGGCAATTTTACCAATAGCAATCTGCAGATTGAATTCAATTCCCTTCAATAGCCCAGCACAATTCTGCACATAACATGAAAGAGCAATACTCAACTTTATATGGAAAAATGAAAAGCTGAATAGCCAAAATACCTATCACAATAAAGAAAATTCTGGAAGCATCAACATCTCTGATGTCATGGTGTATTGTAAAGTTAAATTAATGAAAAAACTTGGTTTGCCACAAAAATACACATAGAGACCAATGGAATTGAATTGAAAATCCTGATATTAATCCATACACCTATGAATACTTGATTTTTGAAATGAAAGCTAAAATGATATAATGAAAAAAAAAGACATCTTCAAAAATGGTGCTGACATGTAGGAGATTGCTGAAAGTAGCATATTTATTATCATGCAGAAAAATTAAGACCAAATTGATCAAAGACCTCAACATAAATTCAACCACACTGAACCTCTTTGAAGAGAAAGTGCTAAGTACTCTTGCACATTGTCACAGGAGACTACTTCCTGAACATAGCACAATTAGCAAAGACACTGAAATTGACAATAAATAAATGGGACCTCCAGAAACTGAGAAGCTTCTGTATAAGGCAAAGGACACCTTCAATAAGACAACATGGCAGCCAAAAAAGTGGGAAAAAACTTCAACAACCCCACATCTGATGGAGGGCTGATCTCCAAAATATATAAAGAACCCAAAAGGCTATCAACCAAAATACCATATAATCCAATTAAGAAGTGGGGAAAAGAACTAAACAGAGTATTCTCAATAGAGAAATGTGAAATGGCTGAAATTGCTTAACAATCACTGATATGAAAAACAAAAGGTTTATGAGATACAAACTTAAAACTCTCAGTGTGGCTAAAATAAAAACACCAATGGTAGTTTTTGCTGGAGAGTATGTGGAGAAATGGGAACACTACTCCATTGTTGATGTTGATGCAAACTTGTAGAGACACATTGTAAATCAATATGTTTCTTTTCAGGAAAATGGGAACCAGTCTACTTCATGATCCAGCAATTCCACTTTTAAGTATATACCCAGACACACAAAGAAAATCATGATGTGCAGTCATTCATAAATGGATATAAGTTATAGAGAAAAGTATAACCATTCTCAACAACCCCCAAGAAGCTAGGAAACAAAGAAGACCCCAAGAGAGAAATGCATGGACCCCCAGAAATGTGGAAAGGGACAAGATCTCATGAGCAAATTAGTAGCACAGGGTGGGGGCAGTGGGGAGGGATGTATGAGAAAGAGGAGGGGAGAAGAGAAGGGGGAGAATGACATGAGGGAACAGGATGGCCAAGTTGGAGGAAGAACAGAGAAGGAGAGCAAGAAAACAGATACCTTAATAGAGGGAGCCTTTATGCATTTAAAAAGAAATCTGGCACTAGGGAAATATCCAAGGATTCACAAGGATGACTCCACCTAAGAATTTAGCCAATAGTGGTGAGGATACCTTAAATTCCCTTCCCCTATAATGAGATTGATAACAACATTAAATGCTATCCTAGAGCCTTCTCCCCAAATCTGATGGAAGCAGAAACAGAGATCCACAGCTAAACACTGAACCAAACTCCTGGAATACAGTTGTGAACAGTGAGGAGTGATGAGTAAAACGAGCAAGACCATGCTGAGGAAACCCACAGAAACAGCTGATCTGAGCAAGTGGGAACTCACAGAGCACAGTCTTACATCTAGGGAACCAGCATAAGACAGACCAGGCCCACTGAACATGTGTGTCAATTTCAGGGCCTGGGAAGTCTATGGAGAGTCTGTCAGGGGAACCAGTATTTATATCTAGTTCACAAATTGGCCTTGAGAGCCCATTCCCTATGGAGTGATCCTCTCTCAGACACAGGGGAGTCTGGAGGGCTTACTCCCTGTAGCAAATGAAGTGAGAGACTTTGATAATCTCCCATGGGAGGCTTCAACCACCTTGGGGAGTGTATGAGGGGTTGATGGCAAAAATGGGAGGTTAGTAGGAAGGGAGACCTTGGATTTGTGTGTAAATTCAGTAAATAAAATTACTTTAAAAAGAACAAATCTGTAAAAACTGAATTTTTCAAAGAGAACTTAATATTCACTCAGATTCTCAGATGCCTTAGAGGATAATAGATGCAAGATATTACTTGGCATATTTATTCTCATTTTGTATTGGCTAAATTGATTTTGTTTCAGGTAGATGCAGAGCTCTGCTCATATGCATCTTACTACATCAAGGAATTTTACTTAAAACATCATAATTCACAGGGATTCAACTTACATTTCCCTAACTTGCCTTTTCCATTTGATGGCTGATGAGAGAACCTAAGTAGCATATAAGATTATACACAGTTATGTTACTCTGAGAGTCTGCTGCTGTTGCTCTAATTTTAGGGACAAACAGCCATGCAAGAAGTTCACTTCATAGTGAGGAAGTGCCTGTGCCTTCATGGGAACTGAAGCCAAACCTATAACCAAGCATCTCCTTGGAACCAAAATGCAAGTGATGAGAACAATACTTTAAACAGAGTCTCTTGGTGAACGGGAACTAAGATAACCAGAAGCCGCACTTGCATAAAAATTTTAAATTGTACACATATCTCAATTCTTTGTCAGTTTAACCACAAAATTCATGTGCATTCAAAGAGCTTTTTCTTCATCTCTGCTGTACTTATCAGCCATCCAGAATATCAGTAGTCCCAAGAAGAAGGCAGAATGCCCCAATTTTGGTATTTGAACTCAGGAAACATTAGTAGACTACAAGTGAACTTTATGAAACTTGCATTAATGAATCTCCTTAGAGAAAAATGTTACAATGTACCAACATGTGCAGCTGTTTTAAGAAATGTCAAGTATTTGCTCTTCCCAGAGATATGCAAGCATCCCTCTTAGGGTCCTCCTTGTTACCTAACTTCTTTGAGGCTGAGGATTATAGACTGGTTATCCTTTTCTAATGTCCACTTATGAGTGCTTAAATACCTTGTTCACCTATAGGGATCTGGATTGTCTCACTCAGGATGTTTTTATTCTAGTTCCATCCATTTCCCTGGAGATTTCATGATATCCTTGTTTTTTTCTACTGAATAATACTCTGTTGTGTAGGGGTACTACATTTTCTTTATCTGTTCTTCAGCTGAGGGGCATCTAGGTTCTTTCCAAAATCTGGTTATCAAAATAATAATGATGTGAATAGAGTTGAGCAAATGGCCTTGTTGTATGATTGAGCATCCTTGGGGTAAATACCCAAGAGTGATATTAGTAGATATTGTGGTAGATTGAATCCCAGTTTTCTGAGAAAATATCCTGATTTTCACAGCAGCTATATGAGTTTGCACTTCAACCTGGAGTGGAGGAATGTTCCCCTTACTACACAATCTTCTTCAACATTGTCTATCCTTAGTAATTTTGATCTTCACAATTTTGAAAGATGTAAGATGGAATCTCAGAGTTGCTTTGATTTTCATTTCCCTGATAGCTAAGGAGGTAGAACAATTCTTTAACTGTATCTCTGCCATCGAGATTCTTCTGTTGATAATTATCTATTAAATTATCAACACAATTTTTAAGTGGATCATTTTGTATTTTGATGTCTAGTTTCTTGACTATTGTACATATTTTGGATATCAGTTCTGTGCCAAATGTGTGATTGTTGAAGATATTTTCTCATTCATAAATAGATGAGATGTCCTGGGAAAACTGGGTGCAGTGGGTAGAACAAAGGGAATGGAGATGAGAATATGAGGGATTAGGATGGTTGAGTTAAGGTGTTTGATGTGACATATGTGAGAGTAATGAGAGAGATACCTTGATAGAGGAGGCTGTTATGAGGTTAGGGAGAAACCTGGTACTCAGGAAACTCCCAAGAATCCACAAAGATTACCCCAGCTAACACTCCTAGCAATAATGCAGAGTGTACCTGAGTTGGCCTTACCCTGTAAACAGATTGGTGACTATCATAGTTGTCTTCATAGATCCTTCATCTAATACCTGATGGAAGAAAATGCAGGGATCCTTAGCCAACCACTTGTCTGAGGTGTGCAAGTCCAGGGAAAAAGGTAGGATTATATGATCAACAGGGGTCAAGATCAAGACAGGGAAATCCACAGAGACTGCTGACCTGAGATTCTGGGATATCACAGTCTCTGGGCCAACAGCTAAGGAGCCGTCATGGGACTGACTAGATCCTCTGCACCTGGGTAACAAGTGTGTAGCTTGGTCTTTTATGGGTCCCAATTGTTGGAACCAGGACCTCACCCTGATGCATGAGCTGGCTCTTTAGAACTGTTTCCCTATGGTGGGCTGCCTTGCACAGTCTTGGTGCAAGGAGGTGGCAAGCTTTGTCCTGCCTCAATTTAATATGTCATGTTTTGTTGACTCTCATGGGAGGCATTAACCCTTATAAATGGAGACTGAGGAAGAGAGGATGATGGGGTTGAAGGGAGACAGGAGGAAGGATATAAGGAGAAGAGGGAGGGGTAAACTGTGTTTGGTGTGTAAAATAAATTAATTAATTAAAAAAACCAAAAAAATAGTAAGAGTCAATTATTAAGTAAGGTGTACCCTTTTTGAGGAAAATGTTGTAAAATATCTGCCTCTTTTTAGCACTGAACAAAAAGTGCACGGATGTGAAATTCTGGATTATTGATGTGGAACTGGTTACAAAAGCCATGGCTTTCCAATACAAAGACACCAACAATTTTTGACAATCTTCAGAAGGGTAGGGCAAAACTGCTCATATCCCCCCTCAATCTACAGAGGTAAAACACGTACACTGACTTTCCAATTTGTATTTAAGAAATTTTATTCAGGAAAATTATGGCCTCAAGCTTAAGAATGTTTTCTGATGCTTGTTGCTCCCAAGACAAACATTCAGGTTTATTCTCAACAAATCATAGAAGCTGTCATTCTGTGAGACATATTAAATCTAACTCTATAAGCATGCTCATGTCTAATAAATACAAGGGAGGTCAAATAGAATATAAGAAATTTTTCAAAATTTTCATGAACATACTAGCCTTGAATTTATTCCATCTTATAGGACCTCCATAATCCCTTTTCTCACAATTCTCATGAGTTTCTTTACTACAAATACGTGATGTTAGAATCTATCAGTAGTCCCACTGCTGTAAACTTTGCCTGGTTACAGAAGATGGCTGATTTTGGCTCTTTAAATTCTATTTATAAGAGTCTTTGATAGTGGCATCCTTATAGGTCCAAGTAAGTTTCCTTGGCACAAAATTTTGAATATCAAGACAGCCATAAGAACTTTGACCTACCACATGTCCTACCTGCAAGATGTGCTGGGGAAATAGTGCTCAGAGCTTTTGGGAGTGGCCAAACAAAGACTTGTCTAACTTAGGGCCCATACCAGAAGAGGGAGAACATGCTTGACACTGCATGGATAGCAGAAACCAGAATCTCGATGCCCCACAGTCCTAAGGTAGAGTCAAACATCAATGGCAATGAAAATTTTTCCTAAAAAGGCAATGAAATTATTTCTAAATGTATTCTGCTATACAGATAGATCAGTTCCTAACCCAATCTTAATCAGAAAGCTGATGGGATCAGATGCAGGGACATGTAGTAGCCCCACATTGTGGTACCAATCTATAGTAATCCGTATTTTTTGGGTTACAGTTGGATCCAGCTTACTTGCCCTTTATATACCTGAGAGGGGGGAGTATGGATTGAGAAATGGCATGTAAAGATACTAAGGAAATGACAGATACACATCATAGAATCAGGAGGGCAATCCAGTAAATACTGACTGCCCCAAGTTTGTTATTCAGCATTCTTATATATCCCAACCAAAAAGGGAAAATTGTAAAAGACTTCTTTTTTCTCCATTTTTATTTGAATTAGAAACAAGATTGTTTTACATGTCAAACTCAGTTCCCTGTCCCTCCCCTCCTCCACTGCCCCCCACTAACAGCTTACCTGTCCCATACCCTTTCTGCTCCCCAGGGAGGGTGAGGCCTTCCACGAGGGATCTTGAAAGTATGTCATATTTTTCAGATAGGATCTAGGCTCTCCCCCATGTGTCTAGACTGAAGGAGTATCCCTCTATGTGGAATGGACTCCCAAAGTTCATTCCTATGCTAGGGATAAGTACTGATCTACAAGAAACCCTATGGATTTCCAAGCCCTCCACACTGACACCAATGTTTATGGTGTCCCGATCAGTCCTATGATGGTTTCCCAGGTATCAGTCTGGCGACCATGAGCTCCACCTTGTTCAGGTCACCTGATTCTGTGGGTTTCACCAGCCTTGTCTTGACCCCTTTGCTCATCACTCCTCCCACTCTGCCACTGGGTTCCAGTTTAACTGAACTAGTAAAACACTTCTTTATCATGATACAAGGAAGAAAAAGACTTCTTCCTTAATTCTCCAATTATTTAATAAGCTCACCTTAGACTAAATCTCTCATTTTCTGTCCTTGAAGGCTAAGAGTAACCACAGCACACACCAAGGCTCTTGTTATAGATAAGACAACCATGACTAGGACGAAAGATCCTGAAGTAGACATTTATTTCTTATGACTTTATTCTTGAAAGATTAAGGATAGTTTTAAATTCTGTGACCTTAAGTCAAGAAGAATTGAAGCAATTTTTATAGATCCAACAGAGACCTACAGTCAAACTTTAGGTGAAGTCCATGATCATCACACTAGATGCTGAAAAAGCCTTTGACAAAATGGAACACCCATTCATGGTAAAGGTCTTGGAGAGATCACGGATAACAGGAACATACCTCAACATAAGAAAAACAGGATACAGTAAACCAACAGCCAACATCAAAATTAATGGAGAGAAACTTAATGCTATTCTTGTAAAATCAGGAACAAGACAAGGCTGTCTACTCTCTACATATATCTACAATATTGTCCTTGAAGTTCTACCTAGAGCAATAAGACAACAACAAAAATCAAGGGGATACAAACTGGAAAGGAAGAAGTCAAGCTTTCACCATTTGCAGATGATATGATAGTCTACATAAATAATCTGAAAAATTCTGTCAGGGAACTCCTACAATGTATAAACACCTTAAGCAAGTGGCAGGATACAAGATTAACTCAAAAAAATCAGTAGCACTACTATATATGGATGATAAATATGCTGAGAAAAAAATCAGAAAAAAATCACCCTTTACAATTGCCACAAGCATCATAAAATACCATGGGATAACACTAACTAAAAAAAGTGAGAGACCTATAACATAAGAATTTTGAGTATTTAAAGAAAGAAATTACAGAAGATACCAGAATATGGAAGCATCTCCCTTGTCCTTGGATACGTAAGTAAAACATGTTATAAATGGAAATCTTGCCAAATCAATCTACAGATTCAATGCAATCCCCATCAAAAACCCAGCACAATTCTTCACAGACTTTGAAAAAACAATTCTCAACTTTATATGGAAAAACAAAAGACTCAGGATAGCCAAAACAACCCTGTAAAATAAAAGAATTTCCGGCGGCATTACCATCCCTGATTTCAAGCTCTATTATAGAGCTCTAGTCCTAAAAACAGCTTGGAATTGGAACAAAACTAGACAGGTAGACCAATGGAATCCAGTTGAAAACTCTGATATTTACCCACACACCTATGAACACCTGATTTTTCACAAAGCAGCTAAATGGAATAAAGAAAGCATCTTCAACAAATGGTGCTGTCATAACTGGATGCTGGCATGTAGAAGACTGCAGATAGATCAATGTCTATTGCCATGCACAAAACTTAAGTCCAGATGGAACAAAGTCCTCAACATGAATCCAGCCACACTGAATTTATTAGAAGATTGGAAAAACCTTTGAAGGGATTAGTACAGGAGATTGCTTCCTGAACATTACACCAGTATCACAGACACTGGGATCAACATTAATAAATGGGACCTCCTGAAACTGAGAGGCTTCTGTAAGGCAAAGGACACAATCAAAAAGACAAAATGACACTCCACAGATTAGGAAAATGTATTCGCCAATCCCACATCTGACAGAAGGCTGATCACTAAAAATTACAATAAACTCAAGAAGCTAGTCTTCACGCCACCAAATATTCCAATTAAAATGTGGGGTATATTACTAAATAGACAATTCTCAATGGAGTAATCTAAAATGGCAGAAAGACACATAAGAACATGTTCAGCATCCTTAGCCATCAGGGAAATGCAAATCAAAAGAACTCTGAGATACTATCTTACGCCTGTCAGAATGGCTAAAATCATAAACACCAATGACATTTTATGCTGGAGAGGATTGAAGAATGTGAAATACTCATCTGCTTTTGGTGGGAGTGCCAACTCATACAGCCACTTTGGAAAATTGTTGGGGGATTCCTCAGGAAATGGAAATCAGTCTACCACAAGATCCAGCAATTTCACTCTTAGGCATTTATCCAAAAGAGCACATTCATACAACAAGGACATCTGTTCAACAATGTTCATCACAGCATTATTTATAATAGCCAGAACATGTAAACAACCTAGATGTCCCTCAATGGAAGAATGGATAAACAAAATGTGGGAGATTTACACAATGGAGTACTAATCTGAGGAAAAATAAAACAATGGAATCTTGAAATTCCCAGGCAAATGGATGGAACTAGAAGAAAGCATTCTGAGGGAGGTAACCCAGTTACAAAATCAAGCATGTTATGTAGTCACTCATAGTTGGATTTTAGATATAGATCATTGGATTGCAAGCCTGAAATCCACACTTCCAGGAAGGTTGGGAAACAGGGAGTACCCTAAGATAGCCATGCATGATACTTGAGAGAAGGGGAAGGGAACGTGATCTCCTGAGAGGATTGGTATCATGGTCAGAGGGGAGAGGGGATTATCAGAAAGAGAATGGGAGAAGAGGACAGGAGAGGAGAACATGAGAGAGCAGGGAGATCAAGTCATGCAAAGGATAGAGTGAATCAAGAAAAGAGATACCACAATGGAGGGAGCCATTATATATTTAAAACAAAATCTCATACTAGGGAAATGTCCAGAGGTCTACAACTTTGATCCCAACTATCTGAGCAATTGATAGTCAAGAGGCTATCTGAATTTTCCTTCTTCTGTAATGAGATTACTACCTTATATGCCATCCTAGAGCCTTCATCCAGTACTTGATAAAAGCAGAAGCAGACACCCACAGCTAAACACTGTGTTGACCTCTGGAATCCAGTTCGAGAGAGTGTTGAGTGATGAGCAAATGGCTCAAGACAAGGCTGAAGAATCCCAAAGAAACAACTGACCTGAAAATGGGGGAGCTTCTGTACTCCAGACTAATAGCTGTGAAACCAGGATAGGACTGTTCCAGAACCCCTCAATGAGGATGTCAGTTTGGAAGACTGGTTAATCTATTAGGCCTCGGGTAGTTGATCAATATTTATCCATAGTACATGAATGGACTTTGGTAGCCGACTACACATAGAGGGATACTCTCTTAGCCAAGACACATGGTAGAGGGTCTATGTCCTGCCTCAAATGATATCATAGACTTTGAAGATCCACCATGGAGGGCCTCAACCTCCCTGGGGAGCAGAATGGGTTGTGATAGTGGATTGGTAATGATCATGGGAGGAAGGGAGGGAGAGGGAACTGGGATTAACATGAAAAACAAGCCTGTTTCTAATGTAAATTAAAAAAGGAAAATAAAAAACAATAAATAAAACATAATATATAACATTGGTATGTAAATTGTTAACTACTTGTCTTTTAAGGAAAGGTGGAATTCTAGCCAAAAAACAAAACAAGACAAACAAACAAAAAAAAACACCTCATGAGAATGAAAATGTTTCAAAAACTTAATGATCATTCAGTTTCAAAACCATAGTTAAAGATATACATACCATTTTAAAGTAGCTGAGACCTGCATTTTTATGACCTACTGTCATTTGATGGTAAGTGATTATATACTGGAAACAAGCTCTGTACTGTGGTTGTATTAAAAGTTCAGTGAAATTTTCAATAGCAGCTTACTCTGGATTATGGATCCAATATTTGATGTCATTGTAAGACAATGAAACTGTGACTCTTCTATGATCCCAACAATAGAAAGCACAGATTGAACTCAGTGTACCTCAGTATACTATTCCCTCTGTCTACTGCTGTCTATAAATTTCTCTTTCTGTTATTATAATATATAATCTCCAGGGCTATGTACACTACTAATAAAATATTTATTTAGCTCAAAGAATTAGAGGCTGAATTTACCAAATTTTGTTGTTTCATCTTTCCACCTCTGTTCACAAAACTTTGAAAATGTAACAACATGGTGAATGATACCATGGTGGACTATTCTCAGAAGAAATGATCACATCACATAAGCAGAGAGAGCATGACATCAAAGGAAGGATTAGTTACTCCTAGGCCCTAGAAAACCACTCTGAACAGCAGAGTTCAGGAAACCAAATGTACAGCATCTCAGGAACCACTTATATTGCTTTTGTTGCATGGATGATGAGGATATACATGCTTAAACACTGAAACCCAAATTTTTCCATGTGAGGAATGGAAGAGTATGAGCCTCTTCATACTGTACCTCATTCATCAAGGTGCTTGAAACCACATATATTGGTGTCTCATGATATTTCTCCTCAGTCGATGGCTTCCATTTTTAGAACAACATTGTGCCCCTTTAGGAATCTCATGGATCACCCTCAGCTTTTCATTCCAACATAAACCTAGAGTGGAGCTCAGCCCTTGGTAGTGGCTGCTTAAGATCTTCTCCATGGACTTACACCTCTCAACTATGAAAATGAACCCAGTTCTGATACTGTTCTTCCATAATAAAGACATTACCAGAGTCCCTGCCATTGACAACTAACAACTGTGTTCCCTCAAAAGCTGGAACAGTTTCTGTGGATATAGAATATGGCAAGGACCACAGGATATCTAAGTTAAATGGGTAGTGTTTGAGAGGTTCTCCATTTCTAAAGACAAATGTTATGTCAGGAAGCAACAGAGGGCAGGAGCAGTGATATACCAAAAAAAACACCAAGGTTAGGCATGTGTAACATGCAAGGTCATTCCATTTTGAGGAAAAATGAAAGTTCCTGACCTTGGATGGCTTTGATGGACCTAATTGTGCAGAGCCTTGATAAATGCAGAGTTCAAAAATTAGTTTGAACTCGATAACACATCAAATTCCTCACATTTTACTTTTCTTTCTTCCCCTCTTTCCCTTTTTTCTTTCTTTTACTCCTTCCTGGTCCTTCCTCCTTTCATCCTTTCTCCTTAATTTGTAATTCTTTTCTTCTTTTCATGTTCCTCCAAATTGTATCACTGAATCAAACCTAACATGAAGAATACTGTTGTTAATAAATGAATTAAATGAAAGAAGTGAATTAGAATTCATCAAAATTTCAGGATTGTAACAGAAGGATTGTCAATGTCTGTAGTGGAAATACAATGTAAAAGCATGAACAGAAACATAAGATATGACAAAAGTTCCACTCTAAAATTCTTGGAGGATTCTAAATTGACATTCTTTTTGTTTTTATTGTTTTATTTTTGTTTTTGTTATATTTCTCCAAGACAGGATTTCTGTACATAGCCATGACTGTTTTATTACTCACTATGTAGACTAGGCTGGCCTAGAACTCAGAGATCTTAGTGACACAGGATCCCAATTGTTGGTATTAAAGATATGTTCTACCACTTCCAGCTACAGTGTCATTCTTTAGGTCACACAAAGGAACTTGTGTTATTCGTATTTTTATTTGTCCTGGTGGGACCACTGAGGCTGTGTTGAATCACCGAGATAGACAACCCCAGAGCTATGCTCAGCCTTCCTCAGCCTCTGCTGATTTGCAAGTGTCAAGGACACCACCTAGGGCCCTGAAGAATTTATAATAACTTTCTCAAATTATTCATAGGACCTAGTGCTAGCCAGAACACAACAAGGACAAGAATGATTTGGCACAACTACAGGACCCTTACTGCTCTGAATTTTAGGTAAGAAATCATGGCACTAGTTATATGTTTGTATTGGATCAATCCTGTCTCTTTTGGAGGATTCTTAGGGGTTTCTAACATGATAACCCAGTGCATGAAATAGTTCTTTGGTTTTCTGCTGTCAGTCATGAAGTTTATACACATGTTGGCTTGCCATGAGATGTGGTCTGTCTATCTACAAGTTAGAAAACTAATCACATTCTAGGACTTCTAGACAGGAGAGATATATTCCAAACCAGGATTTATTAACATCTCCTGGAATACATTTTAAGAACATCTGGTTCCTAAATGTGGTTAGTTTTTCTGATGACATTTCTCTTTAAGGCTTTACCCATTTTTTATATCTGCAATTTCATAACAATCCTATTTAACACATAAAAACCCATACATGTTATAATTTTCAAAAGGAGTGGTTTTAGTGAAAGATCAGTTCTTCTTAGATAAATAGTCCTGTGGAAAATTGATAATAGGATTTAAATCTCTGGTTTTCCTCTGGTATCATCTATGAGAGGAAGCATGGAGAAGTCCATTATCTCACTTTCATTCTCATGGGAGGTGAAGTGGAACAGAGAACAGAGAACTGAGATGAAGATCTTATGTTTATTGAAAAGGTCTACATCACTACAGGCAATCTGTAGACCCTCTAGGGAGCCACCATTAGTTAACTTTGAAATGTGTGGAATTCCCAGGAGGGTACTATGCAAATCAGATTCAGTTAGAGTTGAAAGTATAAGGTTATTCAGAAGACAATTTCAATTTCCATTCTTCTACATTGGCAACATTATTAGATGTGGTGAAATTCGTTTTCCCTAGAACACAAGGCATAATGGACCTTGAACTAAACCAGAAAAACTGGTAGGGTTATTGCATGCTTAGTCACCCTATGTATTCAGAATAAAATGTGTCAATGGAATGTAGGATAATCATAGTGGAAAATATAGACACAAGAACACAGTAAATGAAAACATGTATGAGGAAGTCAAAGAAATAGAAGATATAAACAGAAATATAGTGAATTTATCCTTTTGAATAAATGAAACAGAAAACAATGTGTGACTTTGTGTATCATAGGCTGATTTGAACACAAATACATCCACAATTTAATTTATGTGAGTTATATAGTGAAGGCTTGAAAGTGTTGTTATATAGTACAAGACATATAAAGCTTCCATTAGAAACTGCTATTGTCCAAAATAAGTTATGCAGCAAAACGTATTCAAAGCCAGTTGCAGTCACCTTTGCAATCCTGGCATATTTTGGTATTTTTTAGTATTTCCTTTTTAAAATGATTTTATTTTAATTAGAAAGATTATTTCAAATATCAATCAAAGGTCACTATACCTCCCATCCTCCCCTGCCTCCCCAACTAATATCCTATCTATAATATACCCTTTCTGCTACCCAGGGAGGGTGAGGCTTTCCATAGTTGGCCTTCAGAATCTGTGGTATCCTTTGGGATATGGCCTAGGCCTACCACCTTGTGTCTATGCTCAGAGAGTATCCTGCCATGTAGGATGGGTTCCCAAAGTCCATTCCTATGCTAGGGATAAATACTGATCCACAACAAGAGGTCCCATAGATTTCCAAGGTCTCCTCACTAACATCCACATTGAGGCGGTCTGGATCAGTCCCATGCTGGTTTCACAGATATCAGTCTGGGAACCAAGAGCTCTCTCTTGTTCAGGTCAGCTGTTTCTGTGGGTTTCACCAGCTTGGTATGGACCTCTTTGCTTATTACTCCTCCTTCTCTGCAACTGGGTTTCAGTTCAGCACAAGGTTTAGCTGTGTGTGTCTTATACTTCCACCAGCTGCTGGATGAAGGCTATTGGATGGCATATAAGTTAGTCATCAATCTCATTATCAGGGGAGAGAATTTAAGGTAGCCTGTCCTCTGTTGCTTAGATTGTTGGTTGGTGTCATCCTTGCAGATATCCATACATTTCCCTAGTGCCTGATTTCTCTTTATACCTATAATGTCTCCCTCTATTATAGTATCTCTTATCTTGCTCTCTTCTGTTCTTCCCCCAACTCAACCTTCCTGTCCCATCATGTCCTCCGCACCCCTCCTCTTCTCCCCTTTTCATTCTCCTAGTTCCCTCTTCCCTCCCCCTATGCTCCCAATTTGCTCTGGAGATCTTGTCCCTTTCACCAAAAATGATATTTTAAAAGTAGGAGCAAGAAGATTTCAATGAGTCTGAGACTTTCTTAGATTTTTTCACAACAGCCTAAAATACACTGTGAGATACTTTGTCAATGTTTCATCTCCTAAAACATAAGTCACATATGTAATTTTCTTTGAGGTAATTATTTAAATGAGGTTTGTTTCTAAATCTATTTTATCTCAAATTTACTCCCTCTTTTGTGATTTTCGAAACACATGATGTGTGATCCACCTTAGAAATGAGGTTTCTTACACATAAAATTCACAAATTAATGAAGGGTAATAATGGCATTTTTGAATCTCTAGATTCAACATTGTAATTTGAGCATAGACTTCTGTTTGTGTACTTCCATTAGAAAGCCAATACCAATGTTTCTACCACATCATAAAAATCTATCTTAAGGAAAGGACTCTAGCTATTCAGCTTTCATGGGGTGTGTGAGATCTTTTATGATGAACTTGATTATCTCATAGGAGAGCAAAGAAAGTCTAACTTGTTGTGCTTCTTGATCCCAGATGTGGATTCAGAAAGATGGTCTTGATTTCCATGATTTGGAAAAATACCAACCATAAAGCTAAGTCACACATAGCTGGTGATGTGAATCCATTACATCCATCATGGTGCAGTCTCACTTTCTTTTTTCTTATAAATATGTCCAGGATTTACTGATAATAACATTAGTGATTTGAGATCCAGGGTTATTTATAAAAGAACAAAGTCCTCCAAAGAAGTGCATGTTTTCAATTCAGTAGAAAGAAATTCTGTGATTGACTTATTTAATCTCTTATGTAAGTGTGTCTAGTATTTGGGTTCCTGCCTGCTAGACATAATTCTGCAGGTGATAAAAACAATAGCATAACACACAAATACTTGGAGTACTTTTCTTTTAGGTTTTTGTGATACTGGATGTTCGTGATTTTATTCTAATGTATCACTTATAGATCAAGTCATCCAGTGAAAATTTGAACATTTATTTTATTTACTTAATTGGGTTTCATGAGATGAGTTTTATGCAGAAAGAGAACAAACTCATATTTCATTCTAATCAGTTATCTCAATTTAATTTCTAAGAATTATAACTTCCACGTAATATGAGATTTTTGAGAATACACACCCCAACCCCACCTCTTCTCTCTCACACACACACACACACCCACACACACACACACACACGTGTGAGTGTGTGTGTGGGTGTCTGTGTGTGTGTGTATTTATATGGGGTTTGTGTCTATAGTGTATTTATGTGGGTTTGTGTCCAATACTACTGCCATCTGATCACACATATGACACATTAGTACATCAGGAGGACCTGCACAAGAAGAGGAATCCAAGTAGAGCCCCAAAGGAAGTTTTAGATTTCAGGATCTTATCCTGCAGGGAAGATGTTGGCATCTGTAGAAAGGTGTCAAAATCAAAAATCTCTTCATCTTGATATCAAAAACAATTTCCAGCCATATCTCAGAACACAAAGAACCTCTCAAGAAAGAGCTGGAAAAATGTGCTACACAAATAGAAAGGTGAAAATACAATGCAGATCCATGTGCAGGATAAAGTTCAGGAGCCATTCTCTGAACAGCCACCTACTAGTAAAACCAAATACAAAACATACACATTACAAAAGGTAACCCCAAAATGTGCCATAAGTGTACAGAAAAATGTTATGAAGATCCTGGAATACAAAGAAGAATATCTAGATGACCTTGTATAGATGACAACCTTTTAGATAAAATGCCAGTGTCACAATTAGATGCAATACAGTTGGAATATGTAAAATATATCATATTAGGTTAGGATTTAAGAATAAAAATCACAAGGCAATTATTTAAAATATTTACATATGCAATAATTTGGATAACTCTCAATGGCTATTTCACAAAAACATGGTTTTGTCATGGAACATCTTGTTTTCTCCATCTATAGTGATTGAAATTTTTGCTAGGTACAGTATTCTGGGTTGGCATCCATGCTCCCTTAGTGATTGTAGGATATCTATCCAGGACCTTCTGGCTTTCAAAGTTTCCATTGAGAAGTTGGATAAGATTCTAATAGTTCTGCCTTTATATATTACTTGGCCTTTTTCCTTTGCTGCTCTTAATATTTTTTCTTTATTCTGAGTGTTTGGTGTTTTGATTATTATGTGTCAAGGGGACTTCTTTTTGTGGTCATGTCTGTTTAGTGTTATGTATTCTTCTTTTACTTTCATAGGCATATCCTTCTGTAGGATGGGGAAGTTTTTTCAATGATTTTGTTGAAAATGTTTTCTGTATCTTTGAGCTGTATCTCTTCACCTTCTTCTATACATGTATTCTTAGGTTTGGCCTTTTCACGTTTCCCATATTTTCTGGATATTTTGTGTTAAGGATTAGTTGGACTTTGGTCGATGACGGTATATCCTTTAGAAAGTCTTTAACAACTGAGATTCTCCCTTCCATCTCTTGAATTCTATTCGTTATACTCACATCTTTAGTTCCTGATCATTTATCCAGCCTTTCCTATTCAGCATCACCCCATTCTGGGTTTTCTTTATTGTTTCTATTTAAGCTTTCATGCCTTGAACTGCTTCGAGTGCTTCCTTCACTTGTTTCATTGTTTTTTCTTGGCTTTCTTTAGATTTTTTAAGAGATTTGTTTACTTCTTGAATTTGTTGTTTTGTCTTTTCCTCAATTTCATGTAATTTTTGCTTGTTTTTCCTTCTATTTCTTTAAGGGATTTTCTTGTTTCCTCTTTAAAGGACTCTATCATCTTCCTAAGATAATTTTTGAGGTCCATCTCTTCATCATGCTCTGTGTTGGGCTTTTCAGATCTTGCTGTTGTGGAGTCCCTAGATTCTGGTGGTGTCATATTGGTATTTCTGTTGTTGAGTGCCTTCTTACTCTTTCTTCTTCCCATCCCTTCTTACAGTGAGTTCAGGTGGTGTCTCTCCCTCTCTCAGGTGGCTGGCAGAGGTCTTAGCCTCTGTGGCTAGGGCACCTGCTGCACAACAGAGGGCAGGGTATAGACAGGGGTAAGGTGTGTCCAGAATCAGGGTGGGCTTTCCAATCTGGGCTGGTCCACTCTTGTCCATATGGGGTCAGGCAGAAGTTAGCAGGTGTTGATGGTGGAGGTTGGGGGGTGGGCAGAGCAGCGCCCAGACTAACCTGATGGTCAGCCACCCACTGAGGCTAGGGCACCTGCTGCACAACAGAGGGCAGAATGGGGATAGGGGTGAGGTGTGTGCAAAATCAGTGTGGGCCTTCCATTCTGGGATTGTCCAATCTGAGCCTCAGGCTCCCACTGATGCTAGGGCACTCTGCAGGACAGATGGCATGGTGTAGACAAGGGTGAGGTGTGTCCAGACTCAGGGTGTGCTGTATGGTCTGGCCTTGTCCACTCTTGTCTGGGAGGGAGTGTTTCATGCGGAAGCAAGCAGGGGTTGATGGGGGAGGTTGGGGAACAGAGCAGTTCCCAGACTTACCTGAGGCTAGGGCACCCACTGTAGGACAGTGGGCATGGTGTAGACAGGGGTCAGTTGAACAATTCTTAAATCACCTTTCAGAAATTTGAGAATCCTCTGATGATTATTCTCTATTTAGTTCTGTACCCCATTTTAATTGGATAATTTGGTGTTTTGTTGTCTATTTTCTTGATTTCATTGAATATTTTTATGATCAGCCCTCTGTCAGATGCATAAAGATCTTTTCCCATTCTTTAGGCAGCCATTTTGTGTTGTTTACTGTGACCTTTGCATTACAGAAGATTCTAAGATAGCAAGACATGTATGACAAGAACTTTAAGTCTTAAAGAAAGAAATTAATGAACATTTCAAAAAATGTACCCCATGATCTTGGATAGGTAGTATCAATATAGTAAAAATGGCAATCTTGCCAAAAGCAATCTACACATGAAATTCAATCCCCATTCCTGTAAGCCTTTATCATTTATTTATTAGTAATATTTTATTTATCAACTCCAAATATCTGTTACTAATAATTTGACTGTTTTTAGATATTTACTGCATGCTTTGTGTTTTCAAATAAGCCCCAGATAAGCAATTACTTCTTTCCAGCGTGTCAGTGTTAAGAGTGTCCCACTACTTATTGAGGGTTGAAGCAGCAGTCTCCATATCTCACACTACATAGATTTAGTTTTTTCCTTTTGATAAAACATGGGATGATTTAGAAGGTAATTTAAGAAAAATGGTGCCAAGTACCACAAGAGTAACAGAACTGTGCTGTTTCCTGGGATTTTGTTTTTTACTTTTTTTTGTTTTTTTTTTGGTTTTCGTTTTTGTTTTTTTTTTTATTTATTTTAAATGGAGTGTGCTGGATGTCTCTACAATTTTGTTCAAATGACTGCAGAACCTGGAAAAGCTGTTGCTGCAATTGATGCATAATATATTGCTATTATTGTTCTTTGTATATATAATACATATATATATATATATATATATATATATATATAATTTGAATTTTGGAAACTTTACCTGTGCTGTCAACTTTGGAAAAAATTATCCCAGTTTACCATGTTGAGTTTGCATTTTACAGAAATTAACATCAATATTGGTCTAGAAATGTTGAACTTAATTTTTTCCCATTTGTACAGGGGTAACACACTGTATTAAATATGTAAGGTCTTCTCTACGTGGGTTTGATTACAAAAACTAATAATGTATTCTCTAAATAAAAGAAAATTACATAATGAAGTATTGAATCCTTATTTGCAAGGGACCTACCACTGTTCCTTCTTTTCCTTATTGTATTCTAAGTAAGAAAACTATTAAAGTAGAAGAATGAAAAACACAAACTTGTGACTAGTCAGACATAACATTCTATGTGACAAATCTAAATAGAATCCACAGAACACTCTTTAAGTGAATCAAGTAAGATTTCTCAGTTAAGTCAATGTGAAAAGCTTGTGTTGTTATTTGCCTGAAAATAATAAAAGTAAATTTTTGCCTGTGGGGAAAAAAACATGGGGAAGTACCCTTTAGTCAGTTAAAAGTGCATTTTGCCAGTCACATACCTCCCTGAGATCTGAGAAGCCTGCTTTTCTCAAGATTTTATCTGACTTTCTGGATCAGAGAGATAAGCATGTCCTATTGTATGGGAGTTGTTAAATGTGTCTGTGGATATAAAAACTAGTAGTCTTGTGGGATGAAAATGAACTTTGAGTAAAATTTTAGAAAGAACTTTTAGAGAAATTTTAGAAAGATCTCTAGGAGACGATTTAAAGAGAACTTTCACAAGATAATTTTAAGAGTGTATAGGGGGAAATCATTAGAAAGAATTTTTAAGGAGAAATCTTATAGAAAGCCTTTGTGAGAGAAATTTGGAGAATAATATTTTCTGAAGAATAAAGAGTTATTAGAAGAATGACACAGGTATGAATTGACTCGTTGGCCCTTGGAAATTTTAGCCAACCCTAACCCATCTGCTTTAAGCCTTCTTCCTGAACCTGTGGTACCCCATTAATATCCAGTACATTTATTCACAGAATTTGAAAGAACAATACTCAACTCCCTATGAAAAAAAAAAGAAACCCAGGATGGCCAAAACAATCTTGTACAATAAATGAACAACTTCTGGAGGTATCACTTTCCCTTCATCAAGCTCTACTATAGAGCTATAGTAACTAAAAACAAATTGGTATTTGCACAAAAACAGAGATGTAGGCAAATGGAAACAAATTGAAGACCCTGACATTAATCCACACACCTATGAACACCTGTTTTTTGAAAGAGAAGCTAAAATTATTCAGTGTAAAAAAGAAAGGAACTTCAACAAATGGTGCTGGCATGATTGGATGCTGACATGTAAAGCAATGCAGATAGATCCATATCTATCACCATTCACAAAACTGAAGTCAAAATGAATCAAAGACAGAACATAAATCTAGCCACACTGAACCTCTTAGAAGAGAAAGTTGGAAGTACTCTTGAACACATCAGCAGAGGAGACCACTTCCTGAACATAACACCAGTAGCACAGACACAGATATCAACAATTAATAATGGGACGTCCTGAGACTGAGAAGCTTCTGTAAGGCAAAGAACCATCAAAATACATAAAACATTGCTTTAAGAATACTATTGCTACCCAAAGTCAGATTTAGACATGATAGGTTAAATACTCCTAGTCTATTATATCATCCTGTGTGATTTAGACCATGCTGGAATATCCTACTAAACCACTGGTTGGAATGACTTGATAGTTTTATTTTGAGAGCGGTGTTCATGTACCTTTGTGAAGCTGTGGTTCCAATTGAAAGTTGATTGACTGGAAAGGAATGTGTCCATGTATCAAATCCACTGAGATCAAGGTTGTTTAGCAATGGCTATCCTTACCTGCCCAAATCTGATTCAGTCCTTCCATATAGTGTTAGAACTTGGAAATCTCACTTGTTAGGGTAGTTTGAAAGAGAATGTCTTCCATAGCTCCATATGTTTGAATGCTTAGACCTAACTTGGTAGAGCTGTTTGTCAAAGATTAGTTTTTGTAGGCGGCGAATCAATGAGAAAGGGTTTTGAAAACCTTAGTCCATTTTCAGATAGCTTTTTTTCCTTTCTGTGCCCATGACTTGCAGAAAGAGGTTTAAGCTTTTCGCCATTGCTCCAACACTATGAATACCTGCCTGATACCATGCTTCCTACCTCAATATTGGTCCTCAATAATCCTTTGGAAGTACAACCACCAAATTATACCATTTCTTTTAAAAATTACATTGGTAGTGGTGTCTAAGAACAGCAATAGAAAAGTAAGCCATTAGGTAAATTATAATCATTCTATAACCTGTATCCTCATACAGGTCAGACATAGAGGGAATTACTGGGGGAACACGTGGGAGGGGGAAATGAAAAAGATTTTTTGGGTGGGCAAGACCTGTTTGGTAAAGAATGAGAGGATCAGATCAGAAGGGGAATTCTCTTGCAGTGGAAATGTTGTATTATATACAATGGTGACCCTAATGAATTCTCCAAATATTGAGGGACACATAGCTCCTACTGGCTATCACTTGTCATAAAATGAAGATCATTTCTAGGATTGGGGTGGTCATAAAACTGACTGATTGGTTAAATGTCTTCCATGAATATCCCCAGACAATCCAGGCTGCTGACAAGTCTATTTTGTTCTTCCCACACTAACACTAAGACCCCATTGATGAAGAAAACACCCACAAAAGTCATTGAAAATGGAGAAGTCAAGCTGGTACCTACATAGAAACCCCCCACCGCCCATGTTCTAATGTCTATGACATGGAAAGGGTCTCTGGTGGCTACCAAGTGAAAACCAACCCAAGCATAAAACATTTGATCTGTAATCTGTACTGCTTGAAAAATATGGTAGGAAATGGTGGCACCAACTTTGTGAGAGCAGCCACCTGATTTCTGATTTGAATTAAAAGCCAAATCTAGGCATGGAATGACACCACTCTTTAGTAACCAAAAACTAGAGTCTACAGAGCCCTAAGATAAATCCAAATTCTACTGCTCTGGCCATGGATTGGTGCCTTATTCAGCCATCATCAGAGAGGCCTCCTCCTGCATCAGGTGAGACCAACAGCAAGACCTTATTCAGAGAGGGATAGAGCCCTTAGAACACATAGATCTTTATGGGATGTCTCTATCAAATTGTTCCCTCCTCCCAGGGAGCTTATGGAAGAAGAGGCAGAATTGTGTAGGGGAAACTGAAGAGAGACAGACAGTAGAACAATATATAGCAAGTGAGAAATGTTAATTTGAACTGACAGAGACTGAAGCAGCCTTTGAGTAACTCTATAGCCAATGTTCCTGTGAGGTTTCAAATTACTGCATCTGACTTTCATTTCCTCTTAATAAAGTTACTTTCTTTAAGAAATATGATTTTTCTTTCAGAAATAGTATCTATGTCTTGAATGTACAATGTTTCTAAACTTTTCATATACTATGAGAACTATAACTCTTCCATATTCTAAGAAGACCTGTCTCTAAGTTTAGATTTAGGGCAGAGTGACACAAGCTGTTTGGTGAGAGAATCATGTAAGAACGTGGAGGTAGAAGCTACACATTGAGAATTATGGTAAGAGTGGGATCCAAGTTGTTTCTTCATTGGGATTAAGGGTATGATAGTTAGTATGAGCTTCCATGAAGGGTTGAAAGGGAAGAGTTTTTCATGTACAGGTAACTTTTGCAGTAGATAGAGATGAGGCAGGATGAGAATGACATCCATTAAAGGAATGAAAATGGTGATACATAGGAGAGATGTCAGAAAGATGTTCTTGAGAAAATGTTGTATCAGAAGGCCTCACTTTCCCTGGGGAGCAGAAAGGATATGGGAGAGTGTTAATTGAGGGGGGAGGCAGAAGAGGAGAGGAGGCAGAGTGACCAGGGATTGACATGTAAAATAATCTTCTTTCTAATTAAAATAAAAAATATAGTAAATAAAATAAAAGAAATATGTTCTTGGGTTAATAATTTACTCAGCCACTTCAATGAAACTGTCAGCTGCAGGGGTTCCATGTTAGAATTTTACGGTCACTTACAAATACTCTCTTATCATCATATAATCTGTAAATTGTGATTCTTTGACTTCTGTTCCAATTTGTATACCCTTGATATCCTTCAGTTGCTGTTCTAGGTAAAATTTCAAGTCCTAGTTGAATAGACATAGAGAGAGTAGACAACCTTGTCTTTTTCCTCATTATAGTGGGATTATTCTGAGTTTATCTCCAGTTAATATGATGTTGGCTATAGTTTGCTGAAAACTGGCTTTATTAATTTTGGGTATGTTTCTTATTCCACTAGTCTCTCCAGGACTTTTATTATAAAGAGCTGTTGAATGTTAACCCTACTCTCTGCATAACTTGGTTATTAATGTCCAAATTGTCACTACTGAAAACATACATACCGGTAACAATATATGTTCTCACAATTTTATATTTAAGGATAAATATGTGTATACAAATACATATAAGCACAAATCACAGTAAAAGAAGTGACTATGTACTCGAAAGAGAGTGTGAGAGATATATGGGAAGATTTCGAGATTGGAAATACTAGAATCTTAACTCTTGATGTCCAAAGGATTGGGCAACTTATGCAGATAAATTCATCAAGGATTGTTGTATTCTCTGGTATTGTTCTAGGTGCCAGAACTTATCTGATACTGATGTTGGGCTGTCTAAACCATTGTCACCACATTTCCTCAGGAGTCCCAGGTAGGGAGTTTATGTTCTTAGGTGTATGCAGTATCTCCATGGGTGCTTTTCTAGTCTTTCTCTCTGTTCATGTCTGCCTACAGGTGTCAGTGAACATCTATTCCTCCTTTTCTAACTTCATATCTCATTGGAGGGTTGTCCATTCACAATGTCTATAGGAAAACCATAGAAAGAAAAGAGACTCTGACAAGGGAAATTCTAGAAGACATGACAATGAATGGAGAACTAGGGAATTGACTTACTGCATCATTCTTGACCCAGGCCTCAGAGTTTCCCCAGTTAGCCCACAGCATCAGCAAACACTTACACAGGTTTCCAAAATAGATGTGTAGGTTTTTTGGTTCTATTCTAGTTCTGTGAAGATACAACATGACAATGGCAATTCTTATAAATTAAATGAACTAGATGGGTTTTGCTTACACTTTAGTTCATTGCCCTCATTTTGGGTAGCATGGATGAACACAGGCAGACATGATAGTTGAAAGTTCTATATCTGGATCGGCAAGATGCAAGAAGATAAATACACTGGGTCTGACCTGGGTTTGGAAAACTCAAGGCACACCCACCAATGACACACTTCCTTCCATAAGGTCACACTTCCTAATTCTTTCAAATCATGCCAATCCATAACCATTCAAATATATGAGCCTATAAGGAACATTCTTTTCAAGTCACCACACTAACCAGAAAAAAAACCAAAACACTAATTACTATGTGTTATTGCAGTAACACATAAATGTAAAAATTATTTTCTTTATTTCATGTGTGTGAAGATTTTGTTTGAGGTGGTGTATTCCCTGTGCAGTGAGTGTTGTGTTTAATGCTACAATCCTTCTTACACAGCTTCTCATTTGCTGAAGCTTAGTATCACATCACTAATCTAGTTTCTAAATAAATCTTTCTTAACATCATAAAATATGAATAAATAAAAATTAAATGAAATATAAATTTAAGAACTATTACCAGAATATGTAAATATCTTTCTATTCAAAATTATTCAGTTGCTAGGGCAATCTGTGTATCAGTGAGAACATGCTGTTGCAAATGGAAATATTTAGACATACTGAATGATCACCTCAATTTGAAAAAGATACCTTGGACTCAGAGTTCTATGAAACTGTTCAGGTTTAATAACTTGTGACAAGAAAAATAAATCTCTAACTAGGAAAAGTAAATTTTAATATAAAGACACACTTAGGACACATGCAGCTTTAATTTATATTTATTCCAAAACTAGTCTTGTAAAAATTTTGTAATATATTTTGTTTTCACTTTAATGTGCATGTGCATGTGCTTACATGCATTTGTGTGCACTTCACATGTAAAGGAATGCAGGTAGTCCGGAAGAAGGCATCAGATGCCTTGAGGCTAGAGTGTGGGCCACCATAGGCATGCTTGGAAAGGAAACTAGATCCCTTGAACAACCGCCTAGGACTCTTAAACATTGAGGCAAATCTCTAGCTATATATTTTCACTTATACTGAAAAATATATTATTTCCCTGGCATTATCAATATAAAATTATTTAGTATTTAGCAATTTTAGGTATCACATAGATTAATCAATTGTTTCTGTACAATTAATAATTAGACATTGAACATCATTATCATAAAATTATGTTATCAATTTGTGATGCAAATGATTAATGACATAAACAGATCATCCAAACAATCAAAGTTCAGTATCTTGCTTTTTAAATTCATAGCTCAAATTTGTCTTGGATAATTCAAACATATCTCAATATGCCAAAATCAGACATTTAGGATTATGGTCTTTACTTCACAAAATTTCCACTCTTACTCTTTAAAATAATTTTATTTATAGACTTATTTCCTTTGGTTCAGGTTTGTTCACTCATCAGATTTATCCTGTGGACAAAAATATCATGAAAAAGCTGTTAGAGCTGTGACTAAGGAGACCACACACCAATCATATCAATGATTCATCATTACAACATCTGAAACTGTATTTCATAGAACATATTTTCTTTCTATGAATTTCTGTACAATTTTGCTGTTCTGGACATATCTGAGGATCATATGGTCAAATGATCTGATAGCATTTACTTCTTATTTATTTATTTATTTATTTATTTATTTATTTATTATTTTTCCCAACTTTTTTATTTGAATTAGAAACAGGATGACAATCCCAGTTCCCTTCTCCCATCTGTCCTCCCCTACACCCCCCAATTAAAACCTTATCTGTCACATATCTTTTCGGCTCCCCCTGGATGGAGAGGCTGAACATAGGGTGTCATCGGAGTCTTTCGTATCCTTTGATATAGTGCCTAGGCCCAGCCCCCATGTGTCATGGCTCAGAGTATTCCTCTATATGGAATGGGCTCCCAAAGTCCACACCTATGCCAGGGATAAATACTGGGCTTCTACAGGAAGTCCCATAGTTTTCTGAGGTTTTATCATAGAAACCCGTGTTCCTGGGGTCTGGATCAGTCCCTTGCTGGTATTCCAGCCATTAGACTGGGGAGCAAGAGTTTCCGGATGTTCAGGTCAGCTGTTTCTGTGTGTTTCACCAGCCTGGTCTGGACCTCTGTGCACTTCACTGGTCCTTCTCTGCATCTGGGTTCCAGTTCAAATCAGTGATTAGTTACGGATGTCTGCTTCTACTTCCACCAGCTGCTGGATGACAGCATGTAAATCAGTCATCAATCTCATAATCAGAGAAGGGCATTTAAGGTAGCCTCCTCCGTTGCTGAGATAGTTAGCTGGTGTCATTTTTGTAGATCTCCAGACATTTCCCTAGTGCCTTATTTCTCTGTAAACCAAAAATGTCTCCCTTTATTATGATATCTCCAATCTTGTTATCGTGTATTCTTCCCCTGGCTCATACTTTCTGCTCCCTCATGTCCTCGGCATCCCACTTCTCCCCTTCTCATTCTCCTAGCTCCCTCCCCTTCTTCCCAAGCTCCCAATTTGCTCAGCAGTTCTTAAACCTCTCCCCTTCTCCAGGGGACCCTGTATGTCTCTCTTAGGGACCACATTGTTTATTAGCTTCTTTAGCAGTGTTGGATTGTAGGCTGGTAATCCTTACTCTTTGTCTAAAATCCACATATGATTGAGTGCATATCATGTTTGTCTTTTTGCGATTGGGTTACCTCTGTCAGAATGGTTTCTTCTAGATCCATCCATTTTCTTGCAAATTTCAAGATTCCATTGTTTTGGTTTTTTTTTTTTTTTCTGCTGAGTAGTACGCCATTGTGTAAATGTACCACAATTTCTCAATCCATTCTTCGGTTGAGGGGCATCTAGGCTGCTTCCAGTTTCTGGCTATAACAAATAGTGCTGCTATGAACATCATTGAATATATGTCCTTGTTGTATGAATGTGCTTCTTTGGTGTATATGCCTAAGAGTAGAATTGGTGGGTCTTGTGGTAGACTGATTCCCATTTTTGAGGAGTCGCCATACTGATTTTCAAAGTGGCTGTACAAGTTGGCAGGCCCACCAGCAGTGGAGAAGTGTTCCCCTTTCTCCACATGCTCTCCAACATGAACTGTCATTGGTGTTTTTGATTTTGGCCATTCTTACAGGAGTAAGATTGTTTTGATTTGCATTTCCCTGATGGCTAAGGATGTTGAAGACTTTCTTATGTGTCTTTCAGCTACTTTAGATTCTTCTAGTGAGAATTATCTATTTAGTTCTGTACCCCACATTTTGATTGTGTTTGGTGTTTGGGGGACTACCTTCTTGTGTTCTTTGTATATTTTGGAGATCAGCCCTCTGTCAGATGTGTGGTTGGTGAATATCTTTTCCCAGTATGTCGGCTGCCGTTTTGTCTTGCTGACTGTCTCCTTTGCTTTACAGAAGCTTCTCAGTTTCAGGAGGTCCCATTTATCAATTGTTGACCTCAGTGTCAGTGCTTCTGGTGTAATGTTCAGGAAGTGGTCTCCTGTACCAATTAATTCAAGGATATTTCCCACTTTGTCTTCTAATAGGTTCAGTGAATCTTGAATTATGTTGAGATCTTTGATCCATTTTGACTTAAGTTTTGTGCAAGGTGATAGGCTTTGGTCTAACTGCAGTCTTCTACATGTCTGCAACAAGTTATGCCAGCACCATTTGTTGAAAATATTCTCTTTGTTCCATTGTATAAATTTGGATTGTTTGTCAAAAATCAGGTGTTCATAGGTGTGTGGGTTAATATCAGGGTTATCAATTCTATTCCATTGTTCTACTAGTCTATTTTTGTGCCAATACCCAGCTGTTTTCAGGACTATTCCTCTGTAATAGAGATTGAAGTCAGGGATGGTGATGCCTCCAGATGTTCCTTTATTGTATTCAGGATGTTTTGGCTATGCTGGGTCTTTTGTTTCTCCATATAAAGTTGAGAATTGTTCTTTCAAGTTCTGTGAAGAATCATGTTGGGATTTTGATGGGGATTGCATTGAATCTGCAGATTGCTTTTGGGAAGATTGCCATTTTTACTATGTTGATACTACCTATCCAAGAGCATGGGAGATCTTCCCATTTTCTGGAATCTTCTTTAATTTCTTCCTTTAGAGACTCAAAATTCTTATGGTACTGGTCTTTCACATTTTTTGGTTAGTGTTACTCCAAGGTATTTTATGTTGTTTGTGGCAATTGTAAATGGTGATATTTCTCTGATTTCTTTCTCCACCAATGTGTCATTGGTATATAGTAGGGCTATGGTTGTTTTTGAGTTAATCTTGTATCCTGCCACTTTGCTGAAGGTGTTTATCAGCTGTAGGAGTTACCTGGTAGAGTTTTCTGGGTCACTAATATAGACTATCATATTGTCTGCATATAGTGAGAGTTTGATGTCTTCCTTTCCAATTTGTACTCCCTTGATCTCCTTTTGTTTTCTTATTGATCTAGCTAGGACATCAAGGATAATATTGAAGAGTTATGGAGAGGTGGACATTCTTATCTTGTCCCTGATTTTAGAGGAATTGGATTGAGCTTCTCTCAATTTAATTTGATGTTGGCTGTTGCCTTGCTGTATATTGCTTTTATTATGATGAGGTACTTGCCTGTTATCCCTAATTTCTCCAAGACCTTTATCATGAAGAGGTGTTGGATTTTGTCAAAGGTTTTTCAGCATCTAGTGAGAAGATCATGTGGTTTATTTTTTCCCTCTTTCTGTTTATATGGTGGATTACATTGAAGGATTTTCGTATGTTGAACCATCCTTACAACCCTGGGATGAAGCCTACTGGATCATTATGGAAGATTTCTCCGAATATGCTCTTGTATTCAATTTGCCAGGATATTTTTTTTTAATTTATTTATTAGTTCTAGTTAGGGAACAAGCTTGTTTCACATGTAAAACCCTTCTCCCTCCCCTCACCCTCATCCCTCCTTCCCCACTCCCAGCCTACCCCCCACTCCATCCACCCACCACTCCCCAGGCAGGGTAGGGCCCTCAACGGGAGCTCTGCAAAGTCCACCAAATCTTCCTGTGCTGGTCCTGGGCTGTTCCCCATGTGTTCAGGCCCAGAGTGTAATCATTCACTATGGATGGTCTCTCAAATTCCCTTCTTGCACCAGGGAAAAATACTAATCCACCACCTGTTGTCAGATTTCAGTCATCTCTGTCTTAGGTTTAACTCCAGTGTCCCTATCTTATCCATCAAAGAGTCACTGTGTCGCCTTCACAGGCTCATATCTTAGGTTGAAGGCAGCACATGTATGCTTATTTGCTCAGCAAAAGGGTAGGTACCCGTCATTGAGCATGACTGATTCATATGCACATCACTCATTCAGCAAGGGTGAGAAAGACATCTATTTGTCTGTCAGCATGGATAACCATGCTTGAGGGGATTGTCCTGCTTCCACAGCAGAAAAGGCCCGAACCAACATGGCAGCTTGGGATTTTTGCAACTTCCTGATCCTGCATAGGCACCACAGGCAAACAAAAATGGCTAACAGCATCATGGAAAGCATAACCCCTACCCCAGCCCATTCCTTAACTAAACTAAAGGCTTGCTTAAGTAGTTAAGAGGGTATTAACAGGGGCAGGCTCAGGCGTGTAGCATTCACAGCAACAATCTGTTGTGTTAAGGTATCTGTCAGGTTCTCAAACTGTTGACTCCAATTTCCCTGAAGGTAGGCATTCAGCTGCCAACTCAGGTTGTTGTTCTCCATGAAATTGTTGGCTATCCTGGAGGTGATACATAAAGAAGAAAAAGAATGAATACATCCTATGGAAGTTAAGGATACTAAATCATCCACCTGTTCCTGCAACAGGTCCACTCTTTGGTTCACAGTTAGAATGCCAGCTTTTAAGTGGCCATCAATAGATCTTAAGGTAATTAATGTTGTGGCTGTTTTTTCCACAATGTCATTGACTGTCTCAGCTGATTGGACCTGAGCAGCCATGGCAACGCAGCAGTCATAGCCGCTGCTGCAGAAAGGGTTATGGCAGTAACCAATGTTGCAGTTATGCCAAAATCCCGTTTGGTTCTGATGATTTCCATAATGGGAAATGTTCCTGTGTCCACTTTAACCAGAATAGGAACATACATAGGAATCCTCATCGCTACTGCTGTATTAGCAGAATCATTCCAACATTGACTAGCAATGTGGGAGATGTCAGTCAAATTGCACTAGATCACTTCTTTGGTAGCATTAGTAGCGTTAGGGAGCAGAAAGAAATAGGGAGCTTTTAAACATACTGGGCTAGCTGGAACAGTGAGATTATTCAAAGTTTTATGTACTGATAGATTCTGAAGAGAAGGTCCCTTCTCATCCCTAGTACCGGAAACATTAAGAAATCTTATGCAGAGATTCTGGACAACCGCAAAAGGTTCAAGAGAAGTAAATGCTCCACGCTCATTGGAGAGTTCCCATTGAAACCATGGCTAGGTATTTTTGCTGCCTGTTCTTTGGGAACCTCCTTGAGATAGGTTATACTGGTACCTGCAAAGAGGGGGAGTAAATTCAAAACCAGGAGCTATCTGTTTAAGTTTGTGGTCCGGACTCTGATAGGGTGTCCAATGAGGAGGAAACCCTCGATTGGGTCCACAATAAGGCAAGACTTGTCGAGCAGTGGAGTTCTCTTGACTAAAGTGTGAATTTGAGGGTAGGAGCCCCTCTATCAGCATCAGAAATGTAGTGATATTTACATCCTTGGTCCCATTTGTACCAGTGCCGGAGCCAGAACTAGTGCCTGTGCTAACCTGGGTCAGGACTTCAGTGAGCATAGCGCTCGAGATCTGTTTATGAGTAAAGGGATCAAGTCAATTGCCAACAGAACCATTTTTCATCCAAATGCATGGAGAAGCTCCATGGAGAGGAATTTTAGTGGCTGAATACTGGGCAGTGTCAGGGTCTAAATTTACACAAGGCAAGCCCAATTCACAACTAGTAGAAAAGAAAACAGACAAAACTTTAGATGTGCTATGAACAGGCAAGGGAATTGTCCACTCTTTCACTATGGCCCACAGGATATGTTCTCTGGCCTGGATCAGCCACAGTGTTGTCAAGTTCAGCAGCAGGATCAATATCGGAGGCTTCATCTTGTTTGTTGCATCGCCTGATTAGTCTCTCTGGAATCCACACTGGGTCTTGCTGATCCTGAGGAAAAACACAAACAGAACCTCTCGCCCATGCTAACACCGGGTCTGGTCTATGCCATAGACCCGTAAGGATATCCTTCCATATTACGTAGCCCTTCTGAGCAGGTGCCTGAGTCTGGTGCCTATCGGCATCAGAAAGGCCTTGAGAATCCAAATTTAAAAAATTCAGAGTAAAGAGAGCCAAGGATAGTTTTTCCTTTGGTGTTCTACCATGGCCTATTCCCCCTTTTTGTTTTAATAAACATTCTTTTAATGTGTGATTAGCTCTTTTAACTATTCCTTGTCCTTGGGGATTATAAGGTAGGCCATGGTTTAATTGGACTTCCATCTGTTTACAGAAGGAGGTAAAAGATTGAGCTATGTAAGCAGGGCCATTGCCAGTCTTTAATTGCTGAGGTTTTCCCCAGGCAGCCCATGCCTCAATGCAATGTCCAATGACATTGCAAGCCTTTTTCCCACTAATAGGGGTGGCATGGATGATGCCTGAATAGGTGTCCACAGACATGTGAATATATTTAAGAGTTTTAAATTATGAAAAGTGAGTTACATCCATTTGTCAAATATTTAAGGGCAATAGCCCTCTGGGGTTGACCCCCATTCTAGGGGGTTGCAAAAAGGTTATATATTGTTGACAATTTAATACTATCTGTCTAGACTCCACTCGAGAAAGCTGAAACCTTTGTTGCAAAGTTTTTGTAGATACATGGAATTGTTTGTGAAATTGTTGTGCCCGCTCCACAGGGAAGCGAAAAGTACATATTCCCCTCTAGTACAGTGATCTACAATCTCATTGCCTTTGGATAGAGGTCCAGGCAAGTTGGTATGAGCTCTAATATGTTGTATAAAAAATTTCTGATCGCGATGCCATATCAACTTTTGCAACTCCTGTAAGAGTTTGCAAACTGTATTATTAGGTTTGACAGGTCCTGTAACCTCTAGGGCCTTAACAGCATTCACAACATATGTTGAATAAGAAATTAGATTAAAGGAGAATGGGCATTTTCTAAGCACTTTAAGGACAATTTTACATTCAATAATCTGGGGTAAGCCAGGCTGATATTGAAATTGCACTGGATCCTGATGCTCTATCATATAGGTTCCACAGCCCATCTTGGATCCATCAGTGAAAATGTTTGGGGTTCCAGCAATAGGAGCTGCTGCAGTCATTTTAGGAAAAATTACTGGATGCTCTTTAAAAAATGAGATTAGAGGGTGTTTTGGATAATGATTATCTATTTCTCCTGAAAATCTGCAGCGCAGAATGGCCCAATCATCCACAGTTCCACAAAGAATCTTAACTTGTTGAGCAGTATATGGGATTATGATCTTATTTGGTAGTCTCCCAAATATTGAATGCATTGCTGTATCCCATTTTGAGCCAAGTCAGCAACCGTTGCAGGATAGTATTTAATAGTTTTTCCTGGGGAGGATTTAGAATAAATCCATAGTAACAGATCATCTTGCCACAGCAAAGCTGTCATCTGGGAGAATGTTGGGAGCACACATAAAAGAATATCCATATTTTCTATTAGCCGTTTAAGGCAGGCATTGTGTAATTCTGTCTCCACTTTCTTTAAAGCTACTCTGGCTTTATCGGTTAACTGTCTAGGTGAATCTAATGCTGAATCACCATTAAGAATATTATACAATTGCTTCAACTCATATTTAGGTACTTTTAAATAACACCTTATCCAATTTATATCTCCCAAAAACTCTTGAAAATCATTAAGAGTTTTTAAATTATCTTTTCTAATCCCTATTTTTTGTGGAATAATTGTATGAGGGAGAATCTTAGCCCCTAGATAGTTAATAACAGTGCCCTTTTGTACCTTTTCTGAGGCTATGACTAAATTATGCATCTCAAGCAATTTTACCAAATTTGTATATGCCTTATTGAGCATTTTATCATCTTTGGCAGCCAATAAAATATCATCCATATAATGAACACATCTAATCTGTGGAAAGTCCACTATCAAAGGAGTGATGGCCTCTGCAACAAACAACTGACACATAGTAGGACTATTGGTTATCCCCTGTGGCAACACTATCCATTTATATCTTAGATCAGGCTGTTCATGATTACAAGAGTGCAGTGTAAAGGCAAAACACCTTGAATCCTTGGCACACAAAGGTATTTAGAAGAAAAAGTCTTTAATATCTATAGAGATGATAGGCCATGATGCAGGTAAAGAAGTTAATAGTGAAAGACCACATTGCACAGGGCCCATAAATTGTATCTGCTGATTAATAGCTCTAAGATCATGAAGCAAACTCCATTTACCAGATTTTTTCTTAATGACAAAAATAGGAGTATTCCATGGAGATGTAGAGAATTTTATATGCCCCTGATCCAGCTGCTCCTGCACTAGAGTCCTAGCAACCTCCAGTTTTTCAGAGGAAAGTTGCCACTAAGGAACCCATACCGGCTCCCTTGTTTTCCAGGTAATAGGAATACCTCCCTCAGTGGCCCCTAGGAAAAACCCAGACCTAGATTCTTTGGTCTCGGTTGTAGAATAATAGGACTATTTCGACGCTGCAGATGTTTTCCGAGGACTCGACCTGGGACGAATCCCATTCGTTTCATGATTTCTTGAGATGTTTCTGAGTATTCATTTGTGAGTTTAAAACCCCTATCCTTTAACAAATCTCTTCCCCATAGTGAAATTGGTAAGTCTAATGCATAAGGCTGTATGGTCCCTGAATGCCCTTCCTGATCTTTCCAAGGCAATTGTCTAGCACTCATATCAGGAGCCTTAGCATAGCCCAAACCTTGTAAAGTTTGAGAAGAAACCTGTATAGGCCAGACAGAGGGCCAATCTTTGGTGGCTATGATGATCTTATCAGCTCCAGAATCTAGTAAGCCTAGGATTTTCTTACCATTCACTATTAACTCAAGGGTGGGACATTGATCGAGGTCTAAAGCTAGGAAAGTTAAGTTTGACCCAATGGAACTAAAGCTTCCCTCTCCTCTCTCTCTCTGGGTTGAGATGGAAACTTATGTAAACTTGGCAAAAGCAGTAGCTGTGCTATCCTGTCTCCAGGTAAAATGGCTGCAATCCCTCTAGGAGATTCTACCATGATCTTTACTACACCCATATAATCAGGATCTATAACTCCAGGATGTACTCATAGACATTTCAAGGCTGCAGATGATCTTCCTATAAGCAGGCCTACTGTGCCAGGCTCAAGCGGTCCCTTAAAATCATGGTCAACGACTTTAGAAGCTATAGTTAAATAATAAATTTAATAAAATAGTTACATGTGTGTGAGAGAGAGTTGTCAATCCTGTTTTTTAAATCTTAGTTCTTATTGAGTTCTTTGTAAATTTTGGAGATAAGCCCTCTGCCAGATATGGGGTTGGTGAATATCTTTTCCCAATCTGTGGGCTGCTGTTTTGTCTTGATGACTGTGTCCTTTGCTTTGCAGATGCTTCTCAGTGTCAGGAAGTCACATTCATTAATCTCAGTGGATCTCAGTGTCTGTGCTACAGGTGTAATGTTCAGGAAGCTGTCTCCTGTACCAATTAGCTCAAGGGTACTTTCCAATTTCTCCTCAAAGAGGATCAGTATAGGTGGATTTATGTTGAGGTCTTTCATCCATTTGGACTTAAGTTTTGTGCATGGTGATAGACATGGATCTATCTGCAGTCTTCTACATGCCAGCATCCAGTTATGCCAGCACCATTTGTTGAAGATGCTTTCTTTATTCCATTGTATAGCTTTAGCTTCTTTGTCAAAATTCAGGTGTTAGTAGGTAGGTGGTTTAGTTTCAGGGTTTTCAGTTTGACTCCATTGGTCTACCTGTCTATTTTTGTTCCAAAACCAAGCTGTTTTCCAGACATTAGCTCTATAACAGAGCTTAAAGTAAGGGATGGTGATGCCTCCAGATGTTCCTTTATTGTACAGGGTGGTTTTGACTATCCTGGGTCTTTTGTTTCTCCATATAAAGTTGAGTATTGTTTTTTCCAAGGTCTGTGAAGAACTGTGCCAGTATTTTGATGGGAATTGCAATGAAAGTTGTGTAGGGAGAAGAATAGAGGAGAGCAAAAAAAAAAAAAAGAAAAAAAAAGAGAAAGAGAGAGAGAGAAACCATTAAAGAGGGAGCCAGTATATGTTTAAGGACAAATCAGGCACTAGGGAATTGGCCAGAGATCTACAAGGATGACACCAGCTAACTATCTAAGCAAGAGTGGAGAGGCTGCCTTTAATGTTCTCCCCTGATAACAAGTTTGATGACTAACTGATACACCATCCTAGAGCCTTGATCCAGTAGCTGATGGAAGTAGAAGCAGATACACATGGCTAAAAATTGAACTGAACTGGAATCCAGTTGCAGAGAAGGAGGCATAATGAGCAAAGGGGTCAAGGCTATGCTTGTGAAACCCATTGAAAGAGCTGACCCGAAGAAGAGGGTGCTCATGGCCCCCAGACTGATCAGTGGGAAACCTGCATAGAACTGATTGAGATCCTATAATTGTGGGTGTCAGTGAGGAGGCCTTGGAAATCTATGGGGACTCTTGTTATAGATCAATACTTATCCCTAGCATAGGAATGGATTTTGGAATCTCATTTAATATAGAGGGATACTCCCTCAGCCTAGACACACTGGTAGGGCCTAGGCCCAATCTCAAAGGATATGACAGACTATGAAGACCCCCCATGGAAGGCTTCACTCCCCCTGGGGAGCAGAAATGGTATTGGATAGGCAATGGGAGCATGGGAGGAGGAGAGTTAGAGGGAACGGGATTGACATGTAAAACAATCTTGTTTCAAATTTAAATAAAAAAGACAAAAAATAAACAAATCTTAGTTCTTGTCTTATCTCTTAAGTTACTATGGAAAAGTTATCTTTTACATAATTCATGAGAAGTATTCCCTTGTTTTTAATGCTAGGCCTGGGGAAAGGGCAGAGATTTAAGACATACAACATTTTCTCTGATGTCTATATAGAAAACATCACGTTGGCTTTTAACTACTGGCCAAGAGAAACAAACTAAATAGTTGGAAACACCAGAATGAGCAATCATGGAACCTGGATTATCAATTCTGCTTCTCTGAAGGGTTTTGTCAATATGTGAATCACTGTGGGAGGAAAACTCTGACCCTGCAGACAGAAATAATTTGCAACATCTTCAGGTTGCAGGCTGCTGATCTTGAGAGAATACTGGGTGCCATGGAACCTCGGTGGAAACCCATCTTTCAAGATTGTTGTAACATAGATTATGAGTTTTGGAGGATTGCCTGTTTTCTGCTGATACAATGCAAAGCATTGTAAATGTCTTCACTTTTCTAGCATGTGATGGTGATACTTTCTTCCAGAGATGCAGAGAGAGTGTCTGGAGACTGGGTAATCTGGATGTCACATCTGGCACCTTATTGGCTAATTAAAACATAATTCCTACACAATTAATCACATTAGGTGAGGACTTTCCCAGACACCAGGCAGATTTGACCACACTTACATGAATAAATTTCCAATGCTGTCATCCTTACCTGTATTCCAGAGCAGCAGCAAAATCAGGAGCTGAGTGGGTATACTCATATCTATGCTGTAAACATTGTGAGGCTGACTCCAGCACAGGGTGTGTCCTGACTATAAAAAGGTCTTTAGGGCAGTGGGCTGTGCTGTGAGCACATCTAAATCAACAATGACTCATTGATTTCATGAGTCAGTGACTTGTTAAAAGCCTGTGTTTCACTTTTATGTCAGTTCATGGTCACTTCTTTCATTGTTATTTCATGCATATATGTATTTCTATACACATATATATTTCTAATATAATCTGTTGAGAATATATAATGTTACTTATGTTTATGTTCTCGTGACTAAACATTTCACAATAGACAATCAGTTGTGTGCTCTTCCCAGATCATTCACACACCAGTGACAGGAGGCTTTAAAAATATGAAGTTCAAACTCATATTATCTCACCATTAGTTTTTCCATGACATCAAACACACGTTTGATGTGATCTAGTGTCTCACGAGTAAGAAGCTGTGGACAGTCTCTCAAAGAGGAAACACACACACACACACACACACACACACACACACACACACACACACAGAGATTAAGGGCTCATTTTCATTCATTCACAACATTATCAATATTCATGATCAAAAAGTACACAAAAGAGAATTCATAACAGCCAAGGAAATGTCAAATTTTACCAGTCTTTTCATATTCTATAATTAAACAAACTGTAGATTTTGATATAAACTTCATTAGGTAAAATGATTTCTCTCAGATTTACTGACATAATTTTTCCTTTGGCATTCACTTTCTCAATAATGGAAATAGTTTAGGATGCTAAGCTGCAATTTCCATTCAGTTTATGAGTTTATTCATTCCAACAGTTTCATGAACTAAATACTGTAGTACTGTTAGTGACAATGGAAAAGGAAACAGATGTGTCAGTGATCACCCTATCCAAGAAGATCATTGTTTAGTCACACAGCCCTAACAAAGGCTTTTCTCCGTCTGTAGCACAAGAAATTGTCAGGATGTTGTATTCTCCCCTGACTAACTGTTGTCAAGAAATGTGCCCAGACCACATTCACGACATTGGATGGGAATATTAAAAAATGCTGGAAACCAACTTTATGAGAAAATAGAAACATGTCCCCAGTTTGGAAAGATTGGTTTAAATCTTGATTAGATAGACATGTGTTTTTGTCTCCTACTGCTGTATTTATTTTTCAAATGAGGATAAAGTTCTTTGTTTGTCCAAGTGGAGCCAAAAAATAGCATGGTAAGTTGTTACTTGTTTATCAAAACTAATTATACAAACTTGGGATTATTTCTTCTTTTTAATTATTATCAGCATCAGGAAGAATTCTACATAGGATATCATTCATAATAAATATGTACAGAATACATAAAAGTGAAACACAAGTCTGACTCCTAATCAGTAAGAAATAAAAGAAGCACATTCATAAAGGACATATGTTCACCCATGTTCATAGCAGCATTATTTGTAATAGCCAGAAACTGGAAGCAGCCTAGATGCCCCTAAACCGAAGAATGGATAGAGAAAATGTGGTACATTTATACAATTGAGTACTACTCAGCAGAAAAAAAACAATGGAATCTTGAAATTTGCAGGAAAATGGATAGAACTTAAAGAAACCATTCTGAGTGAGGTAACCCAATCACAAAAAGACAAACATGATATGTACTCACTCATATGTGGTCCTGCTTTATCATACATAGTAGTGACCATGCTTTATCAGAGCAGTTTTTAATGATGTTGCTCAGAATGGTTTCCTCCCAGATGATGACTGAGAAGCTAATTTAAAAAAATGGTGCCAAGTACCACAAGAGTAACAAACTGTGCTGTTTTTGGGATTTTGTTTTTTACTTTTTTTGTTTTTTGTTTGTTTTTTTGTTTTTGCTCTTTTTTGGTTTTTTTGTTTTTTGCTTTTTAAATGGAGTGTGCTGGATGTCTCTACAATTTTGTTCAAATGACTGCAAAACCTGAAGGAAAAGCTGTTGTGCTATTGATGTATAACATATTGCCTTTATTGCTCTCTCTCTCTCTCTCTCTCTATATATATATATATATATATATATATATATATATGCTAATTGAAACTCAAATATGTGATGAATCCAAGGTGTTTCAGAGAGTGCTCACCTGTTCATGCAAATTTGATTTCATCTTTAGTAAGCAGTAAAGTTATATGCTTGCCAAAAAAAAAATAAGTCACAAACTGGAAGACAAATGTCACACAATTTCAATTTTATGTTTAACCTAGAAATGATGAACTTGTAGGAACAGAGAGCAGAATTGTCACTATTAGGCTTCAATGTGGGTTTTTAACAATGGGGAAATGGTTTAAGGATAGAAAACTGTAGTTGAACAAGATTCATGGACTCTGTGAAGTTTTGAGGTCTACTGAGAGCATGATAAATATGATTGATAACAATATGCCATATTTTAAAAGTTGTGAGATAGTATATGTTGAGTGTACTCAAAACAAAAATGATGAATATGTGTGTTATAACATGTTAATTGGTTTAATTTAGCCATGTCATTTTACACAACACAATACTGTATTGTGTATCATAATTGTGCATGACTTTATTTATGAGCTAAATAAATGAATGAAAAAAATAAAGTTCAGAATGAAAAAAAAATATTTGTCTGGGAAACTACTCAATCATGGACTTGTTGCCACTCTGAAAAGCAATACATGGGGTAGAGCCACAGCATTGAATGTGCATAGTGTGGGACCCATTTTCTCCCAGTCTTTGGGAGTAGGAAGCCAGGATTCCACCAAGACTGACATGAGATGCAGATTTTATCATGAAAAAAATCTAATTTTGAAACACTTAGGAAGTATTGATGCATCAAACAATTCTGGGTTTGCGTTGGAGCCCCTGTTTTTTTCTCATGCGGGACTAAGTAAGTAGCAAGAAGTTGACTGTTTGCACCAGCAAGCCCGTTTTGTTTTCTGATCTTTGTCTCTTACTACAAACTTTCCTTTTTCAAGTTAATTCTCTTAAAAGCAAGTCTGTCACCTGTCAGTAGTAAATATACACATATTGGGGTAAAGGCTAGGATGTCCTTGGCTCATAAGCATGAGTCATTTCACTTAATTGCAGTATTTAATTTAGTAAAGTCCCAAATCTCTTCTTTTCCTTCCTGTACATTTTTGCATGCTCTTGGCCAAGAGTATCCCTAGCATGTTTCTCATAGGTAGGCTTAGTTTAACCTTCTTGAATGACAGATTCTACTGTGTAGTGTATGGTATTTGTTTATTTATTTATTTATTTATTTATTTATTTATTTATTATGATGAACCTCAGCTAAGGATGACTGCAATGCACTTTGGAAAACCTGAAGCTCCAGTTATGCCTCATCCAGATCAACCAGGTTATCTAAGGCTTTGATCATCCTTCCCAGTTGAACTCAATGGCCCTGAGTCCAAAAGTGTGTGGGAAAACCAGTGAAAACATCAGTTTGTGATCTGGAACCCAGGTATTTTCAGAGACAATTTCATAGAAGCCACAAATCTGATAAACACTCTATGAACCAGAAAGAAACATAAATAATAATTTTGTAGCATCTATCATGAATCCAATATTCTGCCCAATGCTGATTTTGAAAGGAAATTTGTGTTTTATTCTCCATAGCCAAAGCTGTTGTTACAAACAGGAATGAGCTTCTCGGAGAAGCTTCACAGAGACCTCAACTTGCAGTAGCTCTGTCAGTAAAAAGTCTGAGTCCAGTCTCAAAGAAGTGGTTAAAGGGCTGAAGAAATTTCTAGTTGCTAAGTGGGTAAGAGCCTGGGAAGTTCTTTCTCTAATTTGTATTTTTGCAGTGCCTTTCAGCACCAAGGCTGGTGTCCTTGTCTAGGTAAACATGTTAGTATTGATGTCTGCTGGAGACATGGGTACTATTATCATGGGTACAATGAAAAGGTGAAGCCTATAAGAAAAGCTGAGGCTGATCATCATGCAAATCTTGGTGTTCTAGGGGGAAAAATATCCAAAGACAAAGGCTAGAGTGTTCCCTACTCTTCTTGGTCAGAGAAAAACACTGTGCAAATACAGTCAGATACATATAGGTCACCACAAACATGCACCCAATAGCTTGCAATCAAGGAATAAGGAAATTTTGACAAGAAGGCATTAAACATAGACTCAAATCTGGAAAGTGTGTTAATTCCTATGAATACAGTCTGTTCATACCCACAAATATTATGAGTTAGAATCGGGATACCCAAATAAGGTATATCAAAATTATGGGCCAAAAGTTCACTTGACACACATATATTACCAAAAATCCTAGGCTGGGTTATGCTCAGGAACTTAAATTGCAATACAGTGGAAAGGGTCATCCCCTATAAAGCCTCTTAGTAATACTCTGTTGAATATCCCATGCATTTGACTATATACAGTACACTGTAATGTACACCAGATTTGAGTTATGGATTGCGGCTACTGCTCAACAACAAGGATGGTCATTTACAGTTTGTAGTAAGGTTTCATGCAGGCTTTGTGGAAACTATAATTAAAAGTTCAGTTAAAGTAACATCTTCACTATTGCTCAGATTCCTAGTTGAGGTCATCCTTGTGGAATCCAGAGAGTTTCCCTATTGCCAGATTTCTCTTTAAACCCATAACAGATCTCTATGTCAAGGCAACTCCACCCTTGCTCTCTTTCTCTGTCCTTCCTCCAACTAGATCTTCCTGACCACTCAAGTTTTCCTCCCCACTACCCTTCTCCCCTCCTTTTTTCTCCTCCCCCATCCTCCAATACTCACGATTTACTCACATCTTGTCCATTTCCCCTACTGCCCTTCCCTTATAATGATATTGATGACTACTTTAAATGTCATCATAAAGCCTTCATCCAGTAGCTGATGGAAGCAGAAGAAATTCACAGCTAAGAATTGAGGTGAAATTCTGGAATCCATTTGTAGAGAGGGGAGAGTGATGAGAAAAGGGGTCAAAATCATGTTGGGGAAATCCAGAGGAGCAGCTGACCTGAGCAAGTGAAAGTTCACAGACTACAGACTGACATCTGAGTAACCTGCATAATAATGAACAAGGCCCCAAATGTGGTCATCAATTGGGGGACTTTGACAGTGTGTGTGGCCACTGGTAGTGGAACCAGTATTTATTCCTAGGGCATGAGCTGACTTTTCAGGATCCATTCCCTATGGAAGGATACTCTCTCAGCCTAGATACAGGGAGTAGGGCCTATGTACTGCCTCAAATGATGTGACAGACTTTGATGATGCTCCATGGGATGCTTTATCCTCTCTGAGCAGTGGATGGGGTTGGGATGGGGAGATAATAGAAGGAATAGAAGGATAGGTAGTGAGAGGGAACTTGGATTGGTGTGTAAAATATGATTGTTTAATATTTAACTAACTAAATAAGTGTTCAGTTGAATCATCTTAAGAAGTAGGACAAGTTATGAATAAATAAGAAACTCTTAGAAAAATCAATATAAATGATGAATAATGTTAATTCTAAAACTGTGCAGCACTGTGAGCTTTAGGCTTACATATTCAATTACATTCAAATAAAATTTAAGATGTAAGACAATTAATAGAATACAAAATAAAATTTTAATTATAGCTACTGCTAAGAATGTCAAAGAATATCAGACTGTTTTCTTAGCTTTGGGTTTTCTCTCTTTCTCTATTACTGATCTTTCTGAAGAAACTATTCAAAAATAACTTGTTGCAGTTTGACCAATAGAAGTATTCCCAAGGTTTTGTTGTAGGGCTCCTAAGAGGACAGATATTTTTAAAATTGATTTTAATTAGTTATTTTTTCCATCCCAGTCGCCATTTCTCCTCAATCCTTTCTTCCTAACCTCCCTTTCCCCATCTCCATTCACTCCTCCTTCTTTCTCTTCAGAAACAGTCAGACATCCCATGTACATTCATCCAGCCATGATATACAAGATACAGTAATACCAGGCACCTGTTCTCTTTTTGAAGCTGGACAAGGCCAGGAGGAGGTAAGGGTTCAAAAAGCAAGTAACTAAGTCATCGTCAGCATGTGGATGTGGAAACCTATTCTTCTGTCTTTCAATGTCAAATAGCAAGTACTTGAAATTGAAGAATGTATAAAAGAATTAATGTATCTTGGAAGTACACTTCTGCAGGCACTGGTGATGAGGGAACTTGACAGTACAGTAGGTAGCAGTACAACATTTGATGATCTTCATAAAGTCACATAGTGAACACAACTTGTTAAATGACATTAGTAAGCAGAAATCCTTAAAGCCTTTTTATGTTAATATGGAAATGTGTACCTCACTGATCAAATTTTTAAGAAGTTGAACTCCTAGTTTAAATTTCAAATAAGGTTTCTTTTCTGAACTAATGTTGAGCAATAATGTATTATTTTCTTTTCTGGTTTCATAATGAAAATTATCACTGAGACCTAATTAGTGAGATTATGATAATGCACTTATGATCACTAACTGCACACACAGTGCTTTGTAAAAGGTAAGCGAAAGCATCAATGCCCAACTCTAGATTTTCATGACAGGTCTCAGAAACATGTATTTAGCCAGAGAACACATTCATAAACAAGAATATTTTCAATTTGTGTGTTTTTTTTTATTTTTTGTCTCATACGGATTTCTTTTGTTGTTTTTTTTGTTTTGTTTTTTTTTGTTTTTTTTTTTTTCTTTTTAAGACAGGGTTTCTCTGTGGCTTTTGGAGTCTGTCCTGGAACTAGCTCTTTTAGACCAGGCTGGTCTTGAACTCTCAGAGGTCCACCTGCCTCTGCCTCCCGAGTGCTGGGATTAAAGGCAGGTGCCACCAACGCTCGGCTCTCAAGTGGATTTCTTTAGGCATTTTAGTCTTACTCATCTTTTGCTTATACACATTCTTGTGTTTTTATGAGTGTGTGTGTGTGTGTGTGTGTGTGTGTGTGTGTGTGTGTGTGGTGTGGTGTTATTTACTCTGTTTATTTTTTTATTCTCTTGTCTGCTTGTTTTCAAAAGAGAAAAAATAAAGAAAAAAATAAAGGCGTGGTGTTGGACTGGAGAGCATGTGGAAAGGAGTCTTGGAAATAATGGGAGAGAAAAAACTATGACCAGAATACATTTTCTGAAAATCAATTTTCAATTAAAAAATAAGAGCAATCAATCATTTTTTTCCAATGACATCAGGTTAGATTGCTTGAGTTTAATGTCAGTACATGTGCTGAAGGCAAACATTCAATCCAATATACACCTTCTTCAGGAGGTTCACCACCAGAATGTCAAGGAATTTCACAAACTCCTTTCATTAGTACATGCCAAAATTATCAATCACTAATCGCCTTACCCCCTGATATTCTTTTGTGAAATATAATAGCCTAAGCACAGTGGAACAGAAATTCATGATTTATAATGGAACTCAGGATCTGGCTCATTGGCATATGATCTTCTTGTAAGCAGTATATCTTCACTTCTTCATTTATGAGAGTTCTGTTTTATTACTTCCATCATGAAATGACAATGTTCATGATGACCTCCTTTCATGTGTAAAGAGAATGGACTTCCAACCTTTGCCTGATTCTTATCAAAAATTTGCAAATGTTTCTCTGCCAAATATTGCGTAGGTGATAAGGTTATTGTTCTTTCTGTACAATCCTATTTGTCCATGAAAGATTTTCAACTACTGTGATCATCATTTCCATGTACACTTGCATGGGTGACTTTCTCACATATTGTAAGTGTGACTTCTGCACAGAATAACTGTGCCTTTCTTGAAATCTATCCTTTGCATTACATGTCCTTTATTCCAATAATTTGTCTTTGAGGCTCAGCACTATCAGGCAAATGTACCTTCACATCACTCTGAAATTCTCAAGTGGTTGCAACTTCTTACAGTTTCTATTACCTTTCCTTCATAGTTAATTATTTGCCTACTTTATACTCCCCAAAGACAATCAATATCTGGAAATATGAAGTTTGAACAGGGGACTAATTTAATATTGAATTAATTAACACATATAATAGCCATACTAATTACTGGGTGTGGGTACAAAGTGCATTATTAATACCTATTTTAGGCTGTCAAGGCATTAAAATATCAGAGTTTTATCTGGAAACAGCTGGCTCAATGCAACTAGGATAAAACTAGGATAAGTTGAGTTCTGGTTTCATAAAAGTCTCTTAGAATTGTACTAATTATGTATACAATCTTCTCAATGGAAGTTTAATATCAAATATCTAGAATTGACAATTTTCAGTTAAAATACATCACTTCAAGCTGGGAAGAGGGCTCAGTGGTCTAAAAATCTTGAACATCAAAGTCTTTCAAGTGACCTAAAATTAATAGCTTTGATATATGGAACCTACTTAAGAAGTGTTTGGAGCAGTGTTTATCTAGGTATTGATATGGCAAAAAGGGAACCAAGACATGAAAATCACTAGAAGGTTGCAGGACAGGTAACAGAGTAAGAGTGTCCAATAGAGCAGGAGGAATAATGGGATCCTTGTCTGTATACAAGATGGAAAGTTAACTTCTAATTTCTAAACATGCTTGTGGCATGCACATGCCCATCTTCATACATAGACACCAAACACAAACACACACACACACACACACACACACACACACACACACACACACACACACACACACACACACACAAAAAAAACTTTGATGATATTCTTCACCATTATCTTCCCTTATTCTCTTCTCCCTCCTTACAAGCACATTCTCTTTCTTCTTGCCGACAATTGTTCCTATGTCCATGTCTTTTTCGTTTCTTTATTTAGAGTCAAATACTGCTAATTATCGTTGCCTACACAAGCATTCCAGTGACATATTTCCTTAAGCAAGAGTACTTTACTAGCAATGCCATGGAGGATTATAACTTCCCTTATCCTTAATGATCATTAATTGCCCATGGACTCTCAGGCAGGGCTAGGGCTTTATGATTTCCTTCTCCCTAATTATTTAATTGTGTATGAGTATTTTCCTTAGGCAGGATTTCCTGGGTCGTACAAAATAGTGATGGTAAACTGAGTGTTAGCATCTCTCCTTTCTGTTCTTTTTGTGTCCTGAGGGTAGACTTATTGTGAACACTTTAGTATGCTCCTCCAAATGTGGTTTGCTTGCCATGATGAAATTTGTTATTTTTAAAAATGTATTTATTATGTGTGGACAGGTGTTTTGCTCACATATATGTCTGTGTGCCTCATGTGGTTCTAGTCCATTAGAAGTAGAGAAGAAGGCATCAAGTCTATTAGTGCTGCTTTGGAGAGCATCAAGATCTCCCATGTTAGTGCAGGGAATTGAATATATGTCCTTTAGAACAGCAGCCAACACTGTTATACTGTGAGCTATCTTTCCAGGTCTTGAGATATATTGGTGAACTGAGAGCCAGAATAAACCTTTCCTTGCTTTTAAGAGATTATTTTTTCACAGCAACCGGATAACTAAACTAAGGAGAGAATATCACAAATACATAGAAAGAGATGTGCTTTGGCTGCCTATCAGACTGAACATGCTCCTTTCATGGGACTTCTATGCATGAGAATCCTATCCTCATTTCAAATCTAGGTTACTCATCTTGAACATTCAAAATCATAATGCTAGTGATTCTACTCTGGAAGCATCTCCCAAATGTACACCTATCACAACCATTCCTGTGCAATATTTCCTTCTCCTTACTAATTCTCCACTGAGCTAAATACAGCCATGGAAAAGTGTATTCTCCTTGGAGCTGTGGACATTTTCTGAAGGTAGTATATGGCACAAAACTTAGAATTTTCATGAGTAACATGAGTATTTCTTAAGATGTTGTTCTCCAGGTTTGAAAGGATAGATTATATGGTGAAAAGATGGATAGATAAGACTATTGTCCTAAAGCATACAAAGAATATCATGAAATAAGTACAATGTACACTGAGCTAAGAAATGAGCTCTGGGAACTGAGATGATTCTTGTAATTGGAAGGCTTTAATTAAGTAACTTAGCAAAGAAATAATGATTGGAGGAACACAAGTTTACTTATGTGGGGGTTTTAAATGTTTTTTTATGTTCACTTCAATAGCAGTTCCAGATCAAAAATTATACAAGTTAATATAAGTTAGACACAACTCATGAAAGAGGATATAAAGCTAATTGATTTTCTAATTCTGTAATGGACATTTTGATTTGGGAGAGGGATATATAAAATACATTTGGAAGTATAAAATCCCATGCAAACTTCCACTCACTTCCATTCTAAGTCTGTAGAAATTTATTGAAGAGTATATATTTGTTCATGGCTAATTTTGATGTTCATTGTTATTTTCAGCAAAACTACTATGCTAAAGTTTACAATTTCCTTTTTTAAGTGGACATGAGTGCAAAAGGGTATTTTAAATTTTTGGGATCATATGACAAAGTCAGTCACTTCTCTTAATAGGAATGTACCAAACAACAAGTATGAAGTGGAACTAGTCCTGACAAAAACAATACATATCTTGTATATTCCTACACTGAATCTTTTCTTTCACCCATATAAACAAACATGTTATTTACACCAAATCTGTTGTGCTACTCACTGTCTTGAATTCCTGAGCATTCTCATACTTCTGCTGAGTCCATAAGATGAGCCCAGCCAATCCTGAAGATGACTCCACCCCCACTCATCCTAGCTAATTTGCATGTGGTTAGATCACAGCCCACCACTCTGAGTATTTCTTCAGAGGGTGTGGACTCCATGTGCAGAAGCTATTCTCAGTGAAGATACAGCATCAATATGATGGTCATTCCTGAGCTCCTGGGGCTGTTGCTGCTCTAGTTTGCAGGTAAGAAAGACAGAAGTAGAGAACAGTATGGTGAGTGCTGCTTTTCTCTTCATGAAAGTTATCTTATAATATGGTTAACACAATATGTTTATTGTATATTTCCAAATTTAGGTGGGAAATGTGATATCCAGATGACCCTGTCTCCTTCCACTCTCTCTGCATCTCTGGAAGAAAGTGTCACCATCTCTTGTCAGGCAAGCCAGAACATTAATAGTTGGTTATCCTGGCACCAACAGAAATCAGGGGATGCTCCTAAACTCTTAATCTATAAGACATCCAACTTGCATACGGGGATCTCATCAAGGTTCAGAGGCAGTGGATCTGGAACAGACTACTCCCTCACCATCATCAATGTGTAACCTGAAGATATTGCCACTTATTATTGTCAACAGGATCAAAGTATTCCTCTCCCATTGATACAAGTCATAACACAAACATCTAAGGAAGTGCAATGAAGTAAGACTGAGCTGCAACAGCTGTTTCTTGTGATGTCTGCACCTGCTATTATTTTTTTGTAAGATTTACAAGGTCATTGCAGAGAGCTGTCAGTGTGGCTCTTTTATTTTAACTCTCCTCCTCTCAGGTCCAAGACCACAGACATGACTAAATTTCTTATAATTTATTTTAAAAAGCAGTTTCTTTTTTGTTTGAGTGATGCAAATTCTTCTATCCTTGTCATACATACAGCAACAAGACACATCTAATGATAACTCCAGAAAGACTCTTGTAATGCAGGGAATTACTATCTAAATAACAGCACATCATGGTCTGTGACATGTTGCGATTTGTTGCTGCACTATCCCTTAAAGTTTGCATTTTAAATACTTGGCACCTGTTTTGGATATTATTATGGTCGCTTCTAGACTACTTAGTTAGGTGTGCTCAAGCTAGATGAGGTAGTTCAATGGACAGACACTTGAGTGTATATTATATCATATCCACCATGCTGGTGATGAAATGACTCCGAATGTCTTCCCTCTATCTATTTTTGTTTTTTCGAGATAGGGTTTCGCTGTGGCTTTTGTTGTTGTTGTTATTGTTTTTTTCGAGACCGGGTTTCTCTGTGCAGCTTTGGAGCCTATCCTAGCACCCTCTCTGGAGACCAGGGTGGCCTCAAACTCACAGAGATCCACCTGCCTCTGCCTCCCGAGTGCTGGGATTAATGGCATGTGCCACCAATGCCCGGCAAAGCTGTATTTTTAATTGACTCTATCAGGTATTTCCATCATGACAATGCAAAACTTACTAGCATTAGGAGTCTACTATTTCAAGAAGTAGATATTAATCAACTAGTGGGATTTAATGAACATTGTGAATCAAAGTATAAGAATGTAGTATCAATCAGCAACTACATAATATACAAGTATAAATGTAAGGATGATAGAATCACCATTACCACTCCATTGCATTATGGGAACAAGTTTCAGAAGCACTTGTTCAGCTAATTTAATGAAAGTTGAAACATAATTTTCAATGATTGCATAAAAATACTCAATATTCTAGTCACAAATGCATTAAAATTTTAAATTAACAAATGTTGTTATTTATCCTACTATTAAGCATCAACCTCTTGATCAAATATTTACTTTATATTCATGCTTATAATTTTAAAATTGCTTGCCATTCTGATACAAAAGGTACCTACAAAATATTATAAACCCCCTTTTTATCTATCCAAAAGAGTAAAATGACAACTATTATGGTCTTGTCAAATTTTTCCAAATTTAAAATCATTGTTGGAGATTCACTATATGTGTGAATGCTGGAATTCTGGAATATATTTGGAATGCTGTCCAAAATATTTGCACTGATTTTTTATCCTGATATCAATTATTTCTTTTATTATTGCAATTTCAACATATTTTAATTCATTATATTAATTCACAAGTCATTATGTATATCAGAGTACACACTAATCTGCCCAGCACTATGATCAGTGCTAATCAGTTCACAGATTTTAATCAGTACATATCAGTTATAAATGTTTACCTTTTTAAATGAAGGTACACATGAATACTGGAGAGACATTTTTTTATTTAACTCAAAGTCTCGAAAAATTAATAATTTCACATTATAAAACATGTAAAACTTCTCATAGGGCTTGTTTGCTTGCCTTCTGGTAATAATTCCAGGGCTAATATACCAAATGAGATATCACAAATGGATGTAATACACATTATTTTATGTTACAGTATTACATAATTTACATAATTTTCCTTATACATTTCAACATTCAACAGACCACTGCATTGACTAATAAAAGGCTTCATAAGTTACATTATGTTTTTAAAAATGCTATAATATCATGAGTACTCCTCAAAAATTAAATGGATATATATTACAAAAATGTAAAACATTTTTAAAGTGTTAAAATATTAAACAATTTTAATATCCCTTCTAATCCCCAATGGCACATAATCATTGAAAGATCTAACAAAACATTAAGAGAAATGCCAATTAAACAAAAAGGGGGACAATCAGCCCTTAATTCTAGGAACTTCATATTAGTCTCAACATTATGAAACATTTTTTGAAATGTAAAGTCGGTGAAATTATTCTAGCTGAAATATTATTCTAAAATGTATTGAGGGTGATATACTACAACCTATCTGGTGTAAAGAGGAAATTACTTTGGTAGAAAATGAAAATGTTATAAATGAAGAAAAGGTTATGCTTATGTTATTACAAATACTGAAGATCATTGGTTTCTAGAAATGAAATTGAGAGCTAAACAAACTGCCGTGATTTAACCCCGACTTTACTATTTAACAAAAAACACATCTGAATTTTGGGTCAGGCACCAAAAACAATAGCACAACCTCTGTTTTCCATAACAAATTGTCCATTTCCTAACTGAAGATAATTGAAAGAAGTTGTCAATGAAAGGAGAAAAAAGATTGTTCGTTATCTGAGGCAAAATAAAAACACCTGAATCAATTTTCTTGGACATCTTTCAACACCTAGTTTTCAAGTAAGGAAAAGACTTTTTATTGGGCCTATATTCCCAACCATCCTTTAAACTGAGTTGTACTTTGTGGGGTTCCTGTATTCCAATTTATAGTAATAACTCCAGTAGGATTCTACAACTATATAACAATAGAGGTTCTTTGTTTCCCTGTAAAGAGGGTGCAAGTTTGAATTCATCTTATGATATAAAAATGGATAGGACATCATATTTATATTGAGCATGAAGATCATTGTTTGAACAATTATAACTAAGGGATCCTTATCTACTATTCAGAATGAAGCAAAAAATGAAGGTGGGAAAAAACTGTTCATTGTAGTACATAAACACTTTGTAGGAACTATTTACTAATGATCCTTTCTTTCCACTTCATTTTCCCCATAACCCACTTCTGTTTTTAGAAACCTAAATAAACTGACATGCTGGGAACAATGTAGAGGACCAGAGGCTGATATTTTCTTAGTAAACTACTAGGACAAAATGAAATACATGGGGAAAAAGAAGACTTTTTTCCTGCTGATTCAAAGACAAGAAAAAATTCCTAAATATTGGCAAATAAAACATATAACAGAATTACCAAATAAGCCTCATTGTCAAACTTTAGTAGGAAAAGCTGACTATTATTTAAAAACCAAAGTTGAGGAGAAGGATAGTATGGTTATACCTCACAATATTTTATGTTGTATTTTATATACTTTAATTCTTTTTTAATAGGGAAAGGATAGTATTACTTCTCCAAAATGTCTTTGAGTCTCTATGAAACAAATCCGTCTCATGATTTTTTGAGTGTTATTATATCAGGCCAACTGAATGGCCAAGATTCAGTAACTCACTGTTGCTGAGGCTATGTTTTGTTTTATGCAGGGTACAGTCAAGCCAGTGTGGATACATAAAAGACACACTCTATCAGTGAAGAAATGGCTGAAGAGCAGCAACAAATTCTGAATAAGCTACAGCTGAAACAATGAAAGAGACCATGATGATAGAGTTGCTGATCCATGAAGAACAGAGTCTCCCCAACCAACAACAACTCAGATGGAGATACTAGTGACTGAGACAAAAGACTTGATGAAATGTCAGGATTAGGGTGTGACAGAAATGTTTTTTTTTTCTTGCTATGTTGTCTTTGTTGAATGTGTCTTTTTTTCTTGAGAAATATTGTGCTTATGTGTCTGATGTTCCTTTGCTTCATTTTGTTAACCAGGAAGAGAAAAACCTTCTTGCTTATGTATATGCCTCTGAGATTTTGGATATCCCCACTGATAATCAAATTGTTCTGGAGGCTAAGAGGGATAACTTTATGGGTTTGGTAGTGGGAATGCATCTTTGTTTTACATCAATTAAGGAATTCCAGCTGTTTTAGCCAGGATCCCAAATATACAGGACAGTTACTTATCATGCTCAATTTGTAGAAATGACTTTTTTGTTTCATATGGAAGAGATTCTCTTAGCACGTAACATGTTCACAAAACATAGCATTCTAATAAAATACTCAATAATAAAATCATATTTCACAATTTTTCTAAATAATCACTAGATGTTGTAACACAAACATGAGCTGAGGATACAGAAAGTGCTTTCCAAGATATGGACACTAATACCTGGTAACAAAATATTGCCTACAATTTAATATCATCTGCTTTTCTCCTATTTTTATATCTACACCTAGGATGCTGTTGATGGGTGTGAACAAAGTGAAAATATTGAAGTAGGCTGTAGAATGACTGCCCTGTGAACTTAAGGTGGCCATGAGAAAACTAACTAGAATTATTTAAAACTTTATGACATAGATGTAAACATGGAACTCAAACTAATTTCAGGTTCTCTGTTTGCAAAAATGTTTCCTTAAGAATTGTTTTATTTTTAGTAATATTCACACACACACACACACACACACACACACACACACACACACACACACACAGCTAAGAGTAGTAAGTAGTACTAGGTTTTACCTGTTTCCCTCATACCTTTAGGTCCCTAGACCCCACTCACCACAGCTTGTTTCCTCTTCTGTTAACACTCCTATTCTTTCAGATTTTTGTCTCTGCAGCCTGTGAGCACCCTGACAAGAGACTCCAAATAATAATGTGGGCCCAGTTAAAAAAAAAGTTCTAAATTCCCAATAATCAACTCATTCCCATTGTGTTATTTTCCACCCTACATAAACAGTTTCCTACATCACTCTTTTCAACATTCTTACTTCCAAGTACTTTTTTACAAATATACATATTTTCTTATTGATATTTTATTGCTTACAATCATGTATGTAAAGATATAATAACACTTTTCCAACATTTTATACTATACTTAAGACTTTGAATCTGTCTTGGTAGTAGAAATATAAATGCAACTCTGATGTTTATGGTCTATTCTGATTTACTATTAATTTTCACAGAGTTAAAAAGTTAGTATCTCAGAGTATGAATGGAGTTAAAGTTAAAGAGAAGAATAATAATTTCAACAGATGAGAGCTAGATAATGATATGGTAATGGAAATGGAAAAGAGTAAAATGTACTATGTGTATTATAAAACTACAAAAGGGAGACAGCATATAAATTTATACACACACACACACACACACACACACACACACACACATACACACACACACACACAATTAAAATAACTAAATGCACTTGAACTAGTACAAAATGGAATTGAGTTAGTCAATAGTAGTTTACATGGTGTTTATAAGATACCTAGTCTTATACCAAAGTACTTCTCAGAAAGTTAACTAACAAATAACAACAAGAAGAATCTTTTCTTATATATGTTTATGGAAAAGCAATGAAAATTACCCACATTTGTTAACAGAAATAAATTTCTAATCACATAAGAAATACATTAAGCCAAAAATATTGATACTGTGGAAAACAAAAATTAATTAACTGTCACAGGTCTTTTTGGAAGTAGTTAATAATGTAAATTCTTATTTATAGGGTTAGCACAACCTAAAATTACACACTTTTAAAAAGAAAAATCAATACAACCCATGACAATAAGGAGTTGAATTTAATTATAATAATGATTGGATTAAATTACTTAAAATGTATTAGTGATAAATTTTTAATATGAAACTTAAGAATGAAATTGACAAAGTAGAAAACAGACAAAAATTTTAATGAGTGCTATAAAATAACATGAACAATACAAAACATTAGTAAGAGACAAATAAGTGAATACTATACTTTGCTAAAAGTGTTAATATTTGTAACTAACATACAGAAGACAACTGCATAAAATAGTGAAATATACAGAAGAATTGCTAAGTCCAACCAGCAAATCAATTACAAGAAGAAAAAAAATGACACAATGTGAAGTTAAATTTACTCAAGCAGAGCTGTAGGTAGTTTTCTAGAAGGAAAGATCTTTAAATCATCTCTTGCACCAAATAAATCATACATGTTTGGGCATACAATCACCACAAAACAAACATGCAAATAAAAAAATTGCAGTGAGTATCAGATTGTCCACAATGCCTGGGGGTGATATTAGTATTGTTTTTATAAATGAAATAAAATCAATGTAAACCACTTTCATGAGAATTGGTACGTTATCAAAATGTGCCCAAAATCACTTGAATATGCAAGTGTGCTTTTAGAGGATCGTGGTGCTATCCATGTGAACTGTTGACAGATAACACTTAAAATCCTCTGGTAGGTAAAGACTACAGGGTTAGTTTTCAATTTAGGTCAAGTACTCAGTGAGAAAAACATATTTGAGGATATTGCTCTATTTTCTCTAAAAGGGTACATGAAAATCAGTGTAAGTTTCACTCACATACCTACTAAGCCTAAATATATATCATGAAACTAGTAAGTAATCATTCTTGGCTTTTGACCCTAAATGACTAATGTATTGAATACTTCTTTTTTTTCCAGATTTTTTCATTTGAATTAGAAACAAGATTGTTTTACATGACAATCCCAGTTGACCTCCTCCCCCGTCCTCCAACTAAAACCCTACCTATCACATATTCTTTCTGCTCTCCCTGTGTGATGAGGCCTTCCATAGGGGGTCATCAGAGTCTATTGTATCCTTTGGGAAAGGGCCTAGGGCAACCCCCATGTGTATTGGCTCAGGGAGTATTCCTCTATGTGGAGTGGACTCCCAAAGTGCACACATATGCTAGGGATAAGTACTGAACTACTACAGGAAGTCCCATAGATTTCTGAGGTTTCCTGACTGAAGCCCAAGTTTCTGGGGTCTGGATCAGTCCCATGCTGATATCCCAGCTATCATTATGAGGAGCAAGAGTTCCCTGAGGTTCAGGTCAGCTGTTTATGTAAGTTTCACCAGCCTGGTCTGGATCCCTTTGCTCTTCATTCATCAGCATCTGAATTCCAGTTCAGTTTGGTGATTAGTTGTAGATGTCTGCTTCTACTTCCAACAGCTGATGGATGAGGGCTATCAGGTGGCATATAAATCAGTCATCAATCTCTTTATCAGGGGAGGGCATTTAATGTAGCCTCTTCTCTGGTTGCTTAGATTATTAGCTTGTGTCATCTTTGTAGAACTCTAGACATTTCCCTAGTGCCTGATTTCTCTGTAAACCTAAAATGTCTCCCTATACTATGGTATCTCCATTCTTGTTATCTTCTATTTTTCTCCTGATTCAATCTTTCTTCTCCCTTGTGTCCTCTGCATCCCTCCTCTTCTCCCCTTCTCATTCTCCTATCTCTCCCCTTCCCATGTACCCAATTTGCTCAGGGGATTTTGACCATTTCCCCTTCTCCAGGGGACCATTTATGTCTCTCTTAGGGTCCTCCTTGTTTGCTAGTATGGAATAATTCTTAGCCAGATGTTTATATGTCTTTTTCTCTGGAAAATAGGTAAATTTGGATAAGAGGATCCTAAAATCTTTACAGTAACCATAGACTAAATTTAGATAAGGGCCAAGTTTACTCAAAGTTTGGTCATCAATGAAATAGGACTGTGTCTAACATGAATGAATTAGTAAGGTCACATTTTTTTTTGTTTAGCTATTTATTTGAGACAGGGTTTCACTCTGTTGCACTGGATGCCTTGGAACATAGTGCACAGAAAAGTTTGCACTGGACTCAAACTTACAGGGATTTGCCTACCTCTGCCTCTTAAGTACTGGAATTAAAGGCACTACACCTTAAAATTGATTTTTAAGTGGTATAAAAATAATGGATTTCATTGTAGCATTTTTGTACTTTCTCTGTTTCTTATGTACTTTTATCCTAACACCCTCCCAAGGAGAAGGTGATAAAGAGGAGTGATACATGTGATAAGAAAATGGAAGGGAGTCACTAGGGAGAGGAAGACAGACAGAACAAAATGGCTTTGCTTAGACTTCAATAACATTCATGAACATGGATCAGAGACATGGAGGTGTTAACTGGTTTTCTGACTACTCCCCCTTTATCTTCTAAATCTTGTAATTAAATTTAGAACAACTCAGAAATTTCCATTTGTCATAACCCACAAATCAAGGCATGAAATGAATGAAAGAAGAGTAGTGAGGGGAGACTAGCAGTATGCTACGGACATCGAATACAAAATCCCTGTAGTCTTCCCTCTGAGAAATAAAAAATGATAATAAAAATACATGCAATGTGGCATTTGACTCCAGGTATGGTAGTGTACTCCAAGTCATAGAAAGCATTTGAAAATGTAATTTAAAATGTATACAAATAATCAATTTAAAACTATTTATCATTTGGTATATACATAATTAAACAAGTAATCATTAATGATCTATGGTTTAAAATGAAATAACTCATATTACTGTAAAAATGAGAGTGTGTGGTAAGAGAAGAAACCCCAATGAGTCTATGTATGCCTGCAGGAAGGAACCATACATAGCAGTGTCAGCAGAGAAAGCTCTGCTCTGTCTCCTGGCACATACACCTAACTCATGTGTTTATATTACTATTAATTGGCAATGCAATATTAGAAATCATCTTTTAATCTAGAAATTATTTTACATTTCATACTGTGCTTTTGTCCAACAGTGGGTAACTAGCTACAGAACAGTTTGTCTATCACACACAAAACGAAGAGAGTGTGTTTATGTCTGAGTACTTGCTGAACTTATATGATGTTCAAATCTAGGGAAAATATCAGGAAATCATAGTAGGTCTCAAGAATGTACCCTTTCTGGCTTGCAGTGGGTGGAGTTGGATGAAGGTACATAAGACAAGCAGCTGGACAGCTTGGAATATGAAATGTATCTGCATTGTGAATGTACACTAAACTATATTCTGTACACATTTAATATCTCAGACTTTCAAATTATATGTTATACTTAACAAAATAAAGATACAAAATCTAAACTTTGAACTAAGTTACTAAAAATAAATCTGACCGACACAATAAACAAATGTAGAAATAATACATCGTTTTAAAAAAGTTTAAAGCTTGAATAGGACATTGTGATGATCTATAAAATGAGCAGACATAATGAAAGAACAACAAAGCAAATTCCTTCTTCTGAGGGCACAGATCTGATCTCTCCTAACTAGGGTTCTTTGAGATTCAGAAGAAACTATGTCAAGTTGTTCAATGGAGAGGCAGCAGGACTCTGCTGTCTTTTTCCCACTGGGCCTGGCAGTTGGTTTCACTCCGTTGCACCCACCAGGGGATTTGCATATTGTTTCTTTACAAGGTCCTCCCTGGCAATTTGGGTTAAAAGTCAAGCTGAAATTGCCTGGGCTGTCATAGCTTTCTCAGCTTAACTCAGAATGAGATGCCAAGCTCTGTTCCTGGGACTGCTCAATCTTGGAACTTGAGTGAGAGCAGAGGAGAGAACAGAGAATATGAATACAGAGGGATACTTTTGCCCACTGCTGCCCATAATGGGGATTGCCTTGTGTTTGCAGGGGATATAAAAATCTCTTTTTCAATATGGCATGTGATATTTAGATCTGAAAATGTGGGGAACATTGTGAAAGGAGTTTGACTCTGATACAGAGATAAAAGAGAGAGGTGGAGATTGCACTTTGAGGGCCCTTATCTTCTTAAATTACTTGCTCTGTATTAAAATTTATATTGTGAGGCATGAGCTAAAATTGCCCCAACAAAATTGATCATGCCATTTGAGATAAACAACAAAAGACACTTGTAAATGACCTTATTATTCTTCCTTTATTTCAGGTATCAGTTGAGATGTCATAACATCCCAGACTCCACTTTCTATTCTGTCACAATTTGAGTTCCAGTTTCTGTCTCCTGAAGGTCTTGTAAGAGTCTTGTATATAGTGATGGAATCAACTATTTAAATTGGTTCCTGTAGAATCCAAGCCATAACATGCTGGGCCTGATGCATAGAATTTTCAATATAATTTCTGGAGTCTCAAATACATTCAGTTTCAGGAGGTCAGTGACAGATTTCACACTGAAAATCTGCAGGATGGAGCCTAGGTATTTGGCAGTTTACTACTGCATGTAGATTATAGATCTTGGCACCCACACTGATAAAGTTCTGAACAGCAAAGCTTTAGGTGGTCCATCTGTCATATGCACTGCTTATCTAAGGAACAAATCTATATAGTATATTTAACAGAAAATTCCAAAATACATTAGAGATAAATTAATATGTTGTCTGTTTACTCTAGATTATATCCTAATTAAGGCAGGAACATTGATGCTCATTGATCTGATAGCTTAGCAAAATTCATGTTTTATTTTCCTAAAATAGCTTCCAATGCTCAGAGGCTATTGCTACTACGTATCTTAGAGAGTCCCTTGTTCATTTGAAGAATTTGTTCACTCACTAAAACATTAACTAAACTCAGAATCAATTTTAGTGATTATTCTATGCTGCAGAAAAGGATAAAAAAGTAAGTATAGGACACAATTTGGATGTTACACAACCTGTAAAGTCCCAATTGTAAAGCCCTTGCCTTTTTGGTAACTAATTTTGGAAAGTGTTGAGAATTTTAGATCTGTATGCTACTGGGGCTCATCTCCCAAATGGCTAGTTTAACACCTGTGCACAGCCTGTCTTATTCTTCATTACCAAGAAATATGTCATTTAGTTCTGCCTCATTTAAATGTGGTTGTTCTTCGGTCTGTGATTTCAGGGACAGGTCTCACTATAGAATTTCTAAAACCTAATTGACTGTGTCATATACCAGCATTTAAGCAAAGTTCTCTTGTTCTCTTTATTTTTTTCCAGAAGAAAGCTGATTTCTCACAAGATCTAAAATCCCAATCAGTCCTGTTCTACTTATCAACCAAACATGTGTTTCATCTCAGGCTCTCCCTTCTCCTGACCTTCTTCTGTGACTTCTACACTCTGGAGTACTATTTCTCTTTATATTACCTACATTTTTCCTGGTTTAAAAAAAATTCTCAGCACTGCAGAGATGGCTTCAAGGTCAAAAGCAAACGCTGCTCCTACATAGAGGACCAAGGCCCAGATTCTAGTAACCACAAGCTAATTCCAGTTCCAGGGGATTTGACAATCTCTGGTTGTATGTTTAGATAACAGGCACACTGATGGTGTACATGAATACATACAGCTGAAACAACTTGGTCATAAAACAAAAATAAACTGATCTTTAAGAGGTAGTTCTCTGCAACTGTCATATCAACACATGCTTTTTGAGACACCCATCTTTCTTCTGGCTCAGTCTCTTCAGTTTAACCCTGCAAAATCCTCATATTTTGTGCAAAGAAGTGCCACTTTTCCTACAATCCATCTTCTAAACTCTTGAATATTTTTTTCCAATTCCTTACATTAGTACATTAATGGCATTACCCACCTTGAAAAGAAGCTGATTTCTCTTGTCTTCAGAGGCCATTTAATGGTGAATGGTGCTAAACTACTCTCTTCTTTTATTTCATTTACTTTAACTAAGCAATGTTGAATCATTATCATGTTCTTATGGTTCCTGGTCTCCTGGTATACATTGATGGTCAGGGTAAAATCTGTTCCAGAACCACTGCCACTGAACTTTGATGGGACCCCCGGATACAAACTGGATGCACCGTAGATCAGGAGCTTAGGAGATCTCCCTGGTTTTTGCTGATACCAGTTTAATTCATTGCCAATGCTCTGACTGGCTTGACACTTGATGGTGACTGTGTCTCCTAGTGATGCAGTCTGAGATTGAGATTGGGTCATCTGGATGTCAAATTTGGAATTTAGCATTGAGAAAGAAAAAAGAACAAAAATATGTAATGATGCTTTTAAAGTCAAATTCTTAGAGTTGCTGACAAGTCAATAAGCACTGCTGTCCTCCATACCAGGGATCCAGAGCAACAGCAGCCCCAGGAGATGAGCAGGAGCCCTCATGTCTTTGCTGTGTCCTGAATAGGACTTATTCCTGCACAAGTTATGACCAGCCTATTGAGAAGTCCTCAGGACAGTGGGATGTTCTCTGGTTACATGCAAATCAGCAGAGTCTAGATTATGTGGGCAGAGCTAAAGTGCAGGCTCACCGCAGAAGCTAACCCTCACCAGCCTATGGATTCAATGTTCTCGTCCTGAAGAGGGCACTGTTGGGTTTTCTGCAGAAAATTTCTTCCTGTCAAGGACTCAAAGGAGAGAATAGCACTGCTTTCCTGAGAGTGAAATTTATGTCCTGTATAGGTTGACACAGATTTCTTGTTAGCCTTAGAAATTTGTCCATCTTTCAAAAATATATTTCCAAAAACTGGAGGATGTATTAAAAGTCACCTTCATTTGGCCATGTGGATATTCTTGAAGCCAGACAATGTTCTTTGGTCTGTTTCTCCGAATTCTCACATATAGTTACCCCTCTATATCACTGATCAATTCTGGGAAATGTTCAATAATAATAATAATAATAGATGAGTTTAGTTATTGATAGGGTAAAATACACATTTAGATTTTGAAAATGATAAAAAATATGTGAATACTTATTATGTGGAATACTGCATTATAATCTTCTCAGTAGGGACCATCCACCAGAGAATTATGCAGTATCAAATTACTGTCCTCAAATAACTACTGGTCATTGTCCTCCTTTTTAAAATATTCTTTCCCACCTCTTTCTTATATGAGAATAAGCATCCGGAGTTTTCTATTTTTAGGCCTGAAAATGTATAAGCTACTTTCTAGATCTCTAGTATCCATTATGAATGTCCTTTCCTAATGACTCATGAAATCTTGTGGGGCTATTAATGATTCTGTTTGCAAACCACAACACCTTCCCCACAAATGCTGATTTGCTATCAGCAAGTATTAAGTGATGCTAGATTGTGTGTTGTTCAACAAAGCCTCTGTGACCCATGACTTATTTTCATGATAAAAAAGTTATTGTCTCAACCACCCTTGACCAGCAAGAACAACGCAACACCGAGGAATCTTCTTCACACGGTTTTACTCAGGAAACTTGATATACAGGGAGTGGCCCAGGACAAAGGAAGACTGCACTATATATATATCCTGCAACTACCAATCAACTATACCCAGGTGTCACTCTAGGATAGGTTGTTACCAAGCAGAATTTAGAAGGATGCGTGGCCTTTTCCTAAGTAGGAGTTGTTTACCACAGAGAGCACTCGCCGTCGGGCTGGCGGAAGGTGGAAACCGGAAACTGGTGCTGTCTCATAGGCGCCGTACTCTGCAGCTCCCGACAATTAATGTCTGATTAAAGTATGTGATTACCTCCAACAGCTCAAAAAGATATAATATAATGCTATAAAGCAGATGAAGGCCTGAATGAATTAAGTCTTGAGTGACTGCATATTGTTAACATGGATATGGCCATGTGGAGAACTGCAAGGCTTTGGTATCAGGAAACATTGGAAAAGCCATTTCCAAATTTGGAGCAGGATCAAAGGGGTAACAAACATCACCTTAGGAGTCCAAGATCAGTGTGTGGAAGGATTTCCTTCTCCTGGATGTTTATATCCTGAGGCTGCTTGTCTACAGAGATGTATTGTGGAGGCCAGCTAACTCCTCCCTCCTGCTATATCTAATAAACATGCTGAAGTTCTGGGTTGTGGATGTAGGAGGCTTAACGTATCTTTTATGTATGATACTGTCCTTTCTTCATTCGCTTCCTGCCCCTAGTCTGAGTTCCACATCCCAAGCTACTATTGTCCAGCAAATGAAGACTGAGTATTGCAACAAAGGATATATGGAAGACATCCTCTTTGTGGGGTGAAGAGAAAAACAGATCGTGGAATGTTAAACAGCAATGTGCTGAAGAGAGTGTTCCTACATGGCAGTTTAGCATATGGGACAAATTCCATACAGTAGTAGAGGATTGAATCTTGGAGGAAAAACAGAGTTCTGAGAAGGCACTGAATACCCTTCATCAACATATAAGAACGAGAAACCTACTGTCAGTGAGCACAGATAAGACTAATAACCCAATAGACCAGGGTCTGAGGTTATGAGATTCATTAACAAAACTATCAATGGAAAGAACCAATTCTTTATTTACAGACCTCCAAACTTCCATACCACTACTACCATTTCTATTAACCACATACACACTACCAGTGTAATATGGTGGGTTATTTATGTTTCCATGAAAATAAAATATTTACTAGCAGTAAAGCAATAATGCATTCATTGAATGACTATCCCTGGTTAGTCACTTATTACAAATGGATGTGTATATGAACATGGTGAGACTCTGGATTTAAATTTAAAGGTTTGGATTCTAGAATAACAATACTGTGCTACAAAATGCTATTTAAATATCTTTAAGAAGATAATGTCCCCATTTTTAATGTTCATCTTGCCAATAGCTGGAATTCAGAGGAAAACAAGAGTCTCTTTATATTTTCAGGCATGTTGACTGTACCATGATGCATCCAAAACAAGGAACTGATGAGGCAGCTTTAACATATCAAACAAGGAAATTGTGCATGGGACTCTGTCACTGTGAGAGGATATCCTATATTTTGAAGACAGTAATAAACACCCATATCTAACAATACGTCTTTGTCGAAGCTACCTGACTCCTGTTGCCACATGGGCACTTTCTGCCAGGCCACCCAAGTTCTGCCCTCCACCACGTTAAGGTCCCAATTAACACACAGAGACTTATATTAGGTATAAATGCTGCTTAGCCAATGACTAGGATATCTCATCTGCTAGATCATTCTTAATTATCATAAATCTATGTATTTTATAAGACTTACCTTGTAGAGAACACCTTCCACTGGTGCCCTGTGTTGCTGGTGGATCACATGGCAACTCCAGAGCAGAGAACAGGAGGAATAGAGAAGGGCAAACTTCCTTCTTGCCTTTGCTTATATGAATTTCCCTGCTATGTCACTTCCTGCCTGGATCACCACTTCTTTACTACATTTCCAAGAATCATCCTTGGCTCCTAGTCCTGCCTAACTTGCTGCCTCATTGGTCAAACAGTACTTTATTTATCATAAAATAAGACAAACACATACACAGAGTCACTTCTCCCATCACCCACATCCTCAGCCTCCACTTTATTGATTTTCAGTGTGATATCAGTTTCTGACCCACAACCACTCAACCTCAAAGGGACACCTGAGGCATGTTTGTACACCAAATGGATCAGTAGCTGAGGAGACTATCCTGTTACCTATAGTAACCACTGTAAGTAATTTTTGCCATCACTATATAGGACACTCTTACTTGACCTATAGGAGATTGAAACCGACTCTCCAAAAATAACAGGATCAGAGAGTGAAGCCTGGGTCATAGCAATATCCCCACTATCTCCTGAAATAAAACAAAAGGTAAGGTTATGTAAAAAATAGATACTATAAAATAATTTTCCTTTCTGTGTTTTCTATAAACTGTGTTCTTGACTTTTATTTATATCCTATCATTGTTCAACATAACGTTTCTATGTAGAGAGGGCATAGATACTCTCTAGAAATTACCTAGACTATTTGCATTGGTTCTTACAAGACTTGCCACAAGAGCACAAGTTCTCTTTCCTTCACTCTCTGAATCTCACAAGGCCACTCCTAGAAAATAAGACTGAAATCTCATGCATCAACAGAACATGTATTCATGTGAGCAGGGTCCCAGAAATCTCCATCCCCTCACATTATCCTTCTTCATCTTTGTTTCTCTTCTTACCAGAGACCCAGAATATAAGCAATGGTAGGAGCTGAGCAGGGTACCTCATTCTTAGAGCTTGATATGAAGAGTCCTGAGTAGTCAAGGCAGAAACAAGGGCTACTTTTGTCCTTGACCTGCAATAACAACACCTCTCTAGGGAACAATATGCACATTATGTGGTTAGTATAAAAACAGCTGTTCAAAAAGAACCAGGCACAGAAAAGTCCACTCTTAAGTTAAAAAAAAAAGTGTAGAAAAATGGATACAGTCTCTGATGCTTACAGCAGGAGGCAGATAGACTATATTGTGAAAGCTTGGATCTTCATGAATAGAGACATACATAATCTAAAGGTCAAAGCAGGCCAAGAAACAAGCAACCTTTTTTAACATTCTTGGTATTTGTTAGTGTATTTGGCATAGCATCTTTTTGGCTAAGCTGATCTGATTTTCTTTGTTTTAGTTTTGTCAGATTTTGGCGTCCAATTAAAGAAAATTCAAGTGACAAGTAATCCTAATTTCTATATGACACATGACTTTCTAATGGCAAATTACTCCAAGAATATTGAAACATTAAATACCTAAAAGAGAAATGAACTTATAAAAATACATACGTGATTCCCAATAGAAATGATTACATAGTTATATCTTGGTTAGATGTACAAAATGTCGACGATTTCATGATAAAACTTAGAAAGTCTAGCATAACAATCTGTGACATAAATCTCAATAAAAGATTTAAATATTTCTTGTTACATATTAGAACTATATAAACTGGTACAAATTTTTTGAGACTCATGTCCTGAGGTCTTAGTTGACAAATATGTGTTCAAATCTATGTCGTGTTACAATCTAGAATCTGTACAATTGTAAATTTTGTGCTTATATAAAAAAGCAATAGTGTGGGACTCTTTCCATCACATGTTGAACTTTGGGGCATGGAGAGAAGACATGTCACAGATGGATCAGTAATATTTCACTTGATATTTTCAGTCTGGTCTAAAAAATATTATTTTTTCTTTGATAATTTCATAAAGTGTACAATAAAACATGATCATATGTATTCCCAATACCCCCTTCATGTACTTTTCTAATACACAGCACTCCTAATATGTATTATCTTTTTGTTTTGTGCTGTTTCTTAATAATTCATTAAGTCCAATTAGTATATTCCACATGTTCATGGGTGTAGGTCCCTACATTGGATTATGGAAAACCAGCCAGTTGCCACACCCTGAAAAGCAATGAAACTTCTTCCCACAGTATTACTCAACATCAGAGAAATCTCAGAAAGGGATCGGATCTGGAAATCACTGCATAAATATATGCTTAATTGAAATGGAAAAACTATCAGGAGACCTACTGGCAGAGAATAAAACCTACTAGGTTTTGCCTCTAGTCAGAACAGGCATATGAGAAAGAGGCCAAAAGTTTACTATCTTTATAACATGGAAGTTCTTCATCTTCTTTCTCTGTTTGTGGTCCCTATTTCTATCTTTCTGCCTTAGAGAACTAACTGCTAGTCACTCACATAAATATGTAGAAAGTCTGTATATGCCAATAAAAATCATTTTAGGATCCTGCTGTAGACTCATTTCTCTTTTCCCCTTCTAATCCTCCCATCTCTCAAAGTCTCCCATGATTTTTTTCTTTATTGTTTGAATCCAAATAGACACCATAATCAAGATTCCTCCTGAACACTGAACTGTATCTTTACTGAATCAGGATTCACAGTGCTGTGCCTTTTGCTCTTAAAGCTGAAGAATAGGAAGAACCTTCCTAGCCACTGATTCCAAACACACTGTGACTCAAAGCTAACATTTATTTGAATAATGATATCAGCAGGAGCAGCAGCTAAGGCAACCCATGCTCATATTTCAGATTCACTGAATTGTTAATGTTATAACTTGTTTCACTGTAGGTGGGAAACTGTTGTACTTTTGACAGTAATAGTTTACAATGTCTTCTGGATCCACAGTGTTGACAATGAGGGTCAAATCTCTCCCAGACCTACTGCCACTGAACCTCAATGGGACCCCAGAATCCAAAGAGGTTGTACCATGGGTCAGAAGCTTAGGAGAGTTCCTAGGATTTTGGTGATACCAGGCTAATGTCCTGCCAATGTCCTGACTGGCTTTCCACTTTATGGTAACTGTGACTTTTGGTGATTCAGCCTGACATGAAGATGGGTCATCTGGATGTCACCTCTAGAACCTGTCATTGGGTGCTGGGCACACTACAAAAACTACATAATGCTGCCTTCAAAAGACAATCTATAGTAGTTTGCCCACAAGCCAGTCAACTCTGACCATATTAAGACAAGCACTGCTGTCCTCCATACCCTGGACCCAGAGTAGCAGCAGCCCCAGGGGATGAGCGGGAGCCCTCATATCTGTGTTGTGTCCTGATTGAGACCAAATACTATACAGGGTATGAATGGCCTATTAAAAAGTCCTTCCAACAGGGGGCTCTTCTAGGGCTGCATGCAAGCAAAATTAACTGGATAATGGGGGCATAGCAGGACGACAGTCTCAAGTTAAGAACTGACCCTGTCCCAGCCTCTGAACCCCATGTTGTGGGTCATATCAGGACAGTGTGGGGTTTTCTGCAGAAAATTTGATTCTCTCTAGGTCCTAGAGGGTGGACTGACTCTGCTGTCCTGGGGAAGCATTTTCTTTCTATACACATTCTGACATGGATTTCTTGTTAGCCTTGCATATGTCCATCTTTAATAAAGGCAATTCAAAAGACAGAACATTATTCTACTACTATTAATAAAAACTCAGGAGTCAAATATCAGGATGAAAACCTGATTAATCCAAGATTGAGCAGAAAAGTATCCAGTGACCACCTCCCTCACCCCTTCCCTTATCCATAGGGCCCTTGAGTCTTTCTAAGCATTCCCATACTACTTCCTGTTTCTCTATATATATCCTTGGTCCTTAGAAATCTCTATGTCAAATTCCTGGCAGTCAATTGTTGTTTTTGCATTCAGATTTATGGTAAACATTATTGATAGTCTCAAAGTGTCAATGCAAACAAATATCTCACAATATTTCCCCATTTTGTCTAAATAAAAAGCAAATGTTTTAAATCTAACATAGTAAAAATATATAAAATAAGAACAGTTGTCAACTAGGAATTAAATTTACAATTCTAGTCAATTTGAAGTTAGTAAATTTGAAGAAAATACACTATTATCTATACTATATTGCTGCATCCAAATTTTTATGCCTAATTTACTTTCTATCATACCTAGAAATATCTTTTAAATGTTTAAAACATTTTTCCATTATTTTAATTTATTGATTTCAGTTTACATTCCAACCACAGTTTTGTTTCCTCCAACCCACCTTGCCTCTCCAAACCCCCCACCCCTCCCCTAGCCCACCCCTAATCTGCAATACAAACCAATTATATAATATAGCTTGTTGGAGCCCATTCCTTAGAGCAAGGTGACATGCTCAGTTTCAGTAGGAACATGATGTAATTCCAGGACATGAGCTAGCATTCTGGAGCCCACTCCAGAGGGTGGGATGCCATGCTCAGTCTTAATGCATGGGAGGGGACTTGGACCCTGACCCAACCTAATGGGCCAGACTATGTTAAAATATTTTCTTGGATAAACAACTTAACCTTTTATATCTCTTTACCTTATACACTTTACATCTCTGAGTGTTTCTTTTTTGAATTTGGTGACAAAGAAAATTGTAGCTATAATACTCTACTCTTCCACTCCATCAGAGTCTTTCAATGGATAAAATAGTACCTACTCAACAGTACTTGCAGAGCAAAAAACTTTCAAAGCTCTAGAAATGGTAGAGACATCTAACTGTGTAGACTTACACTCAAGGTTACTCTGCAATGTTGGGGCATACAACTTTGGCCTATAGGCCCAGAATATTATACAGACTTTTCTGTGAAGCAGAAATTTTTGAAGGACTGTCTTACCTTATCTTGGCACAGTTTTCCAGCCTTCTTTTTTAGTGTCCTACTCGTCCAAATTGGACAGCATATTGTCAGCAGTTGAGGCCATGGGAGCTTTTGCCAATTGGCTAACTTTGACATGATGAAATCAAACTGCCTATGGAGGTTTTTCAATGTCCATTATCCTTTTTGAAGCAAATTGATGCTGCCAGAAACAGACATGACTCACTCTCATGAAATGCCTTATGTTACTTTGTTAAATCCCAAATGTTGTATTCTATAGATCTCTGAAGTGTTTGAAGACCATCTATCTATGTAAAATATATATGTTTGACCTTAAAAACATCCTTAATGTGACTATAAGTTTCATTGTTATAGATGAGTAACCACTAACATGCATATCTTTATTATCCTAAAGAAATTTCAAGGACTAGAATTTTACATTGCATTTTAAGTGAGATGGATAGTAGGCACAATACCTTAAACAAGAGTAGAAATATATATGCAATATATTCTCACAAAAATAACTTAAATCTGTATCAATGTACCAAAATCCAAACCAAAGTAAAATTTTTGAATTATTGCTTCTTTTGGCTTAAAAGTATATTTGATAATCTCTCCTTTTTTCCTATCATTCCTATATATCCCCCTTTCATCTCAGAACAAGATCACTGAATCCTTTGTTTAGTTTCCTCCCTGACCATGACCACTATCAACTGGCAACCAAAAACCATAAATGATGATAAATATCTGTTACCAACCAACTGACCTAAAACCATCCACTTCAACTTTTGGAAATATGGCATCATGTTCTTAAAATCACTGTTTCTTATCTGAAGATAATGGGTTTCTTTAGGAGACCCTGATAAATTTGATATCATGGTCAAGTAATGGGAGACCTAGCTGTTGCCCAGTGTTGATGTAATGGGACAGTTCAGAACTTATTTGAAGTCCTGGCTGAAGTAGTCATGTTAGCTAACCACATTAAAGATGTCCTGAGCCCGTTGTAGTCCAAAGTTTATTTTTTGGGTGAAGTTTGTCAACTTAATGGTGTTATCAAATTCTTGTGATTTTGTCATTGCAGGGCTCTAATAACTTCTTGAAGACGTTGAAGGTCATTGACAGAAATAGTCCAGGTCCATAATAGAAAACTTAATCATTTTACATGGCATATGAAGCAGATATTGGAGAGGTTAAGGAACTACAAGTTATGAAATATATCTATGGTACACAAACTTAGTTCCTAGTTACCTGCTACAGACTCAAGGCTAAATATCATGTAGAGGAAACTAGATGAGCCTATTTTTAGAATAAGTTAGTACTCTATATGACTATTAGTATGACAGAAGATAGTTTAAATATATAGTTTATATATATATATATATATATATATATATATAATAATTCTTATAAATTTTGAGATAATATTCACCTTATGAAAATTTTAAAAGAGTCAAAATAAAACCAAAGGATTATGAGATTATTTGCAACAGAATAGTCCCTTAATTTTGTTTTTTCTTCTGTCCCATACCACGTGTCTCTTCTGAAATGAGATGAAGATCTTGGACCTTTCTTCAACAAGCATTCTTGGGTTAAAGAAGAGAACTACACTCCAACTCCGAAGCCAGGTATAATGTTCAGTTGGGTTGGGACTACAAAAATGCTATTTGTCTTGGATGTGTGTAGAGAACAGCAAAAACAAACTTTGGTGAAGCTGTATGTAACTTTTTCCTGTTGGAAGTTTCCTATACCAGTAGGCCAACTTATTCTTTTTCTTGGAACATTTACCTTATTCCAGGATCCTTTGTCCAGATGTCTTCACATTACTTAGTTGAATGCTTTATTTCTCCTGGAACAAAAAATCCATCCCCAACCCTAACATTTTGGAGTTTCTTCTTTTTTGGCAGAATATATGTGATCAAATGAAAAATATTTTTAGCCTTATAAATTAGTTTAGCTAGAATGACCACATTATTTGATGAATTATCAACTCTTCTAATCAAGAGGTCTCTTTTGTTTGAATCTAAACTTCATCAGTCTTAATGATGTTTATAACTTTCCTTCTTCCATGGAAACGATAACAAAACCACTCCCCTAAAAATCTTTATCTCATTCTGAGGACAAAGTGTCTTTAAAGTACAGAGGCAAATTTATTTTTTTCTTTTTTTTATTTCAATTAGAAACAAGATTGTTTTCATATCAATCCCAGTTCCCAATCCCTCCCTTCTCTGCTACTAAACTGACCCAACTAAAACCCTACCTATCACATATCCTTACTCCTCCCCAGGGAGAATGAGGCCTTCCATCAGGGGGGTCATCAGAGTCTATCATATCCTTTGGGATAGAGCCTAGGCCCACTCCCTTGTGTCTTGGCTCAGGGAGGATCCCTGTATGTGGATTGGGATCCCAAAGTCCATACCTATGCTAGGGACAAGTACTGGACTACTACAGGAGGTCCCATAGATTTCTCTCACCTTCCTGGCGTCTGGATCAGTCCCATTCTGTTATCCCAGCTATCAGGCTGGGGGCGAAGAGCTTCCCATTGTTTAGGTCAGCTGTTTCTGTGGGTTTCACCAGCCTGGTCTGGACACCTTTGCCCATCAATAGTTCTCTGCAACTGGATTCCAGTTTAGTTCAGTGATTAGTTATGGGTGTCTGCTTTTACTTCCACCAGGTGATGGATAAAGACTATAGGATGGCACATAAGACAGTCATCAATCTCATTATCATGGGAGGACATTTAAGGTAGCCCTCCTCTGTTGCTTCGATTGTTAGTTGATGTCATCTTTGTAGATCTCCAGACCTTTCCCAAGTGCCTGATTTCTCTGTAAACCTAAAACATCTCCCTCTATTATGCTATCTCCTCCTTTGTTGTTTTTTTCTAGTCTTCCCCCGACTCAACCTTTCTGCTCCCTCATGTCCTCCTCACCCCTGCTCTTCTCCTCTTCTCATTCTTCTAGCTTCCTCACCCTCCTCCCTTGTTTCCAATTTTCTCAGGAAAACTTTCTCCTTCTCCAGTGGATCATGTATGTCTCTCTTAGGGTCCTCTTTGTTTACTAGCTTCTCTGGCAGTGTGGATTGTAGGCTGGTATTCCTTTATTCTATGTCTAAAATCCACAAATGGGTGAGTACATACTACATTTGTCTTTTTGTGATTGGGTTACCTTGCTCACAATGGTTTCTTTTAGTTCCATCCATTTTCGTGTAAATTTCATGATTCCATTGGTTTATTTTCTCTGCTGAGTAGTACTCCATTCTGTAAATGCATCACATTTTCTCTATCCATTCTTCAGTTGAGGGCCATCATTGTTGCTTCCAAGTTCTGGCTATTATAAATAATGCTAATATGACCGTCATTGAAGAGATGACCTTGTTGTATGAATGTGCTTCTTTGGGGTATATGCCTAAGAGTAGAATTTCTGGATCTTGTGATGGACTGATTTTCATTTTCCTGTGAAGTTGCCAATTTACAAAGTGGCTGTACAAGTTGGCACTCCCACTAGAACTGGAGGAGTGTTCCCCTTTCTCCACATCCTCTCCAGCATACATTATCATTGGTATTTTTTATTTTAGCCATTCTAACAAGAGTAAGATGGTATCTCAGAGTTGTTTTGATTTGCATTTCCCTGATGGCTAAGGATGTTGAACACTTTCTTATGTGCCTTTTACCCATTTTACATTCCTCTATTGAGAATTGTCTATTTAGTTCTGTTACTCACTTTTTAATTTGGAATATTTGGTGTTTTGGAGACTTGCTTCTTGAGTTCTTTGTGTATTTTGGAGATCAGCCCTCTGTCAGATGTGGGTTTGGTGAATATCTTTTCCCAGTCTGTGGGGTGCCACATTGTCTTGCTGACTGTGTCCTTTGCCTTACAGAAGTTTCTAAGTTTCATGAGGTCCCATTTATCAATTGTTGATCTCAGTGTCTGTACTACTGTTCTAATGTTCAGGGAGCAGTCTCCTGTATCAATTAATACAATGGTATTTCCCACTTTGACTTCTAATAGGTTCAGTGTGGCTGGATTTTTGTTGAGATATTTGATCCATTTGGACTTAAGTTTTGTGCATGGCAATAGACATGGATCTATGTTTACTCTTCTACCTTCCAGCATCCAGGTATGCCAGAACCATTTGTTGAAGATGCTTTCTTTTATTGATCACATAAGTTTATCTTCTTTGTCAAAAATCAAGTGTTCATAGGTGTGTGGATTAATATCTGGGTTTTCAACTCTATTTCATTTGTCTCCCTGTCTATATTTGTGCCAATACCAAGCTGTTTTAAGGACTATAGATCTGTAATACTGCTTGAAGTCAGGGATGGTGATGCCTCCAGAAGTTCCTTTATTGTACAGGGTTGTTTTGACTATCCTATGTCTTTTGTTTTTCCATACAAATTTGAGAATTGTTCTTTCAAGGTCTGTGAAGAATTGTGTTGGGATTTTGATGGGGATTTCATTGAATCTGTAGATTGCTTTTGGCAAGATTGTACAGGCTAATTTAATTCAGAACTTTATTCTACTATCCAGTGTAACTCCATAGCTGTCATTCATTTCTCATTAGCATTAAAAATTAAAGTCAAGTGTGGAATAGCTGGTCCTGATGGCATTCGCCTAGGAGAATGGGTCATGTCCTGAATTTGATGAGGCCACCCAATATCCCGGACTGACTAGCGAAGCTACACACCAGTCCCACATCTTGGGCCTTGAATTGGCCCACCCTAATAACGGCCCTATCTATAAGCTGCTGGGGTGCTCAAACAGACTAGTCCTGCATCATGGCAATTTCAGGATCTCCATGACTTGGTGGCAAAAACAGGATATCCTAGAGGAGTTTCAATGAAGGCCCAGTGATGATGGTATACTGTGCTAATATATTGTTTATGATTTAAAGAAGATTTCCTAAAGGATAAGAATGCAAAACCAGTCACGATATACTAGTTAGCTACAGAGGCTGGACAGTGGTGGCACACAACGTTAACCCTAGGTCTCAGGAGACAGAGGGAGATGGATTTTGTGAATTCAAGTATACCCAGGGATACATTAGAATGGATCAGTCTAAAAAAGAAACAGAGATCATGCCTTTAATCACAACACTAGAGAGTATATAAGGATCTCAGTGCTATCTCAGAGGGCAGTCTAGAATTCTGGAGCTTGGTGGAGAGCAGTGCAGTCTGTAGATGCAATCAGAGGTTTGGTGGATCTCCCCTTCAGTCTGAGAATTGATAGAGGTGAAAACAGTCTAGAGGTTGGTTTCTTTGTTTTTCTGATCATTGGCTTGAACCCCAATATCTCTCTGGATTTTTATTTACCATAATACAAATTGCTGCATAACAAATTCAAGAAAAAGCTACTTACCTGTGGCTGTGAAGCCACTCGCCTAAGCCCAGGCATGAGATGCATGTGGGACTCCTATTTTTTTGTTTTCTCCAAAAATCTTTGAGCAGGTTTGGGATTTTAATTTTTCAGTCTCTCTTCATCAAAGTTTCCAGGCCCTTGGGTTCCTGCAGGTGTTAAGCACATTTTCATTTTCCTTCACTTAGGCAGCTGGCTCTTTGGCTACTTTCCTCTTGGGGAATTGTGGGATTTTACTGGACAACCTGGACCATCTTCTCCAGATGCTGCCAAGATAGGTATCCTTGAAACCTGCTTTGGCATCTACTGCTCTACACAGCAGCAGTCAGCTTCACACTTCACCTTCATGTGACTCATCACCTGCAGCAGATTTGGAGAGACAATTGGCAATTTTTAAACAGAGGAAATTAGTTAAAATAGTTTTTCCCACATTAAAAATTGGAAACACTATTACAATGGAAAGAGTTAGGTCTCTGTATGATTACACAGTGAATTCATTAAACATGGAACATTTAAATGAAGTTATATTAGGCTTTACTGGGATTGACATAATTATCATTTTGATAATCTTTGATATTGGTTTGATAATTCTTTGTGTTTTAAAATCTTGCCTGATATAACTGACAAAACGCAGGCCATAGAAAATCTTACCAAATCAGATCACAGAAATATTTAAATACAGATGGAGGAATTTATGGATAAACAAGTTCATTATTGCCTTACAAGATTAAAGAACAGTATAAATCTCAAGAAAACAAATATTAACCTACAGGAAGTGCCAGATGATAGAGGTTCATTAATAGCTAATTGGATGACTCTGACAGTGTTAGATTTAGGGGAATTCAAGGAAGTGGTAGTCTCATGTGGCTTGCATCCATCATTTGTAAAACAGATGTTAAACACACGGTGATTTTGTAATTCAGTTACCACTATAAACTAGACAGATTTGATTAAAGCTGTTTTATAGCCTGGCACACAATTACAATGAAGTATCTGGCTCAGAGAAGAGGCTAATAATATTGAACAATGGGCTAAAGTTAGAGGAATGGATATCTGCCAAGATCCACTTCTTGGAGAAGATTATGCTGCAACAAAGGCAGGGTGTATATGATGGCCACCTCTTGGCTTTATGCCAAACAACAGCATTGAATGCATGGGACAAAACTGGAAAATTAGGAAACAAAATTCAATAATTTACTAAAGTTATACAAGGCCCCAAAGAAGCCTTCACAGATTGGAATCAGCAATAAATAGGCATATAGCATTATTGATGGGAGTGCAAACTTGTGTAACCATTTTGGATATCAGTATGGCAGTTGCTCAGAAAAAAGGGATCCAGTCTATCTTAAGACCCAGCAATTCCTCTCTTGGGCATTTACTCAAATAATGCACATCCATACAACCAGGACATATGTTCAACCAAGTTAATCGCAGCATTGTTTGTAATAGCCAGAACCTGGAAGCAACCTAGATTTCCTTCAACTGAAGAATGGATAGAGAAATTGTGGGACATTTATACAATGGAATACTACTCAGTGGGACAAAAACAATGGAATCTTGAAATTGGAAGGTAAATGGATAGAATTGGAAGAAACTATCCTGAGTGGGGTAACACAGTCACAAAAAGACGACCATGGTACATACTCACTCATATATGAATTTTAGACATAGAACAAAGGATTACCAGCCTACAATCCTCTTCACTAAAGGAACTAGGAAACAAGAAGGACTCTAAGAGAAAATTCATGGATCCTGGGGAATGAGAAGGGCCAGGATTTCCTAACCTAACTGGGAGCATGAGGGTAGGGGGAAGGGAGCTGCCAGAATGAGATGAGGAGAAGAGGAGGGATGGGAGAGGAGGAAATGGAGGAGCAGAAGTGTTGACTTGGGGGAAAAACAGAGGACAGCAGGATGAGAGATACCATAACAAAGGGAGCCATTATAGTTGTGAGGAGAGATCTGCCACTAGGGAGATTTCCAGAGATCTACCTGATTGACACAAACTGACAATCTAGGCAATAGTGGAGAAGATACCATAAATGCCCTTCTCCTATAATGAGACTGATGACTACTTTATATGCTATACTAGAGCCCTCATCCAGTGGCTGATGGAAGGTGAGTCAGAAACCCACAGATATACACTGAACTGAACTCCTGAACCCAGTTGCAGAAAGGGAGGAATGAAGATCACAGGGGTCAGTACCAGGCTGCTGAAATCCACAGAAACCCACAGCTGGTCTGAAGAAGGGGGAGCACATGGACCCCAGACTGCTGCTGCAGGCCAGCATGGGACTAATCCCAACCCCTAAACATGATTGTCAATGAGGAGGCCTCTGTACTCTATGGGGCCCCTAGTAGTGGATCACTATTTTTCCCTGATTTAAGAAGGGACTTTGAGAGTCCATCCCATGTGAAGGGAAGCTCTCTCGGGATGGACACATAAGGGAGGGCCTAGGCCAAGCCCAGGATACTACCATATTTTCCTTGTTTCCAAAATCAGTATCACATGAATGATGCTACCAAATTTCATGTCAGCTGGGGATGGAGGGTATTCCTCCTGGACCACAGTAGATTTTCCTACAGTAATCCATTGCTGTCTAATCATAATTAGAGATGGATTAAGACTCAAATTGCTTGATACAAATGTAAGACCTTTCTTCTCCATCGGTGGAAACTAAATCACAAAAATTTCAACTTATTCAGCCAAAAATGTCAAATGGGCTGCATGACAAAGGTCTTATGGGTTCACATTCCTCACAAATGTGTTTAAAGTGTTTCTCTTGTTGCAAAGAAGACATAAACTGGGAGAATTTTTGACTTTTGTAAACAACACATGCCAGGAGGAACAAATGAAAGTTAGACTAATTATGACAGTACATACTAATCTTCCAATATCAAGAATGTTCCAAATTGCACAACTTCAAGGAAGTAATTGTGGGAAGATTATTACTACCAGATGAATTAATATACCTATGCTTCCTAATATATATTGACCTTCCAGATGATGAATATGAATGAAAATGGCATCTTCTTTAGAAACTAATAACAATAAATTTTCAAGTTTCCATAGAAGTAATTTCATATAATTTAAATTCAACTGGTAGTATATAGATACAAGGATATCTATAGCTTCACATAGTTCATACTTGTAGAAAGAAAAATAAACAGATAATGAAAATCCTGTTGTAAGGAGACACCCTGATTACAGGTACTGCAAGCCATGCCCATTTGGGCATGGTCACAGGTATATAGCCGGGTGTATAAGAGCAAGAGGTCTAGCACAGGGTTTCTCTCTAGGCTGAGCTGGAACTGGGAAGCTTTATGGGTCCAACCTGCTCAGGGTCTCAACCTGGTCACTGGTTCCCTTGTGTGAGTATATCCCCTAATAAATTACTGTTTATTAACCTATCTCAAATTCAATTTGTATTAGTCAATAGTCTGTTGTGAATAACAGAACTAACACTTCCCAAACAGGAAAATCCATTGTGGAACATGAAATTAAAAAAAAAAAACACTACCACCAATTGCATTTCAATGAAACAGTGAAATACAGAGAGAGAAAAGGAAGGATGTTGGAAAGGTGACTGAAACAAGTCAAATATCTACAGATAATCTTAATGGTGTTTTCCTTAATTATTTGTGAATGGACAAATAAAACTAAATATTAGAGAAATGAAGAGTATTAGTGCCACATTTAGACCCTTCTAAGAAAGTTCCTACTACAAAGGAAAGGTAGCAACAGGAAAAGCAAGATCATTTAAAAATACCCAGAACTCAGCCAGCATGTGACCCAATACCCTCAGAGCTGCTTCCAGATAAGATTGCAGTCATTTTTTGAAATTTTGGGGGGCAAGGGCTTTTGTGGGATGCTGGAAAGGGAGCTGTATGCCCTGCCGAAGCCCTCTTCATACAAGAGATGCTATAGGTGGTCATGACTATGTCCTTCCTACCCCCTTTCCTAAGCTTCTGCAGCCTTGGTAACTAAGACTACTGGGTTTCTCCTCCACTATTGTCACCTTAGCTGTTCTTAACACATTGAGAGACTGAGTCAATAGCATGCACTATCAGCACCTTTGTCGCTCACAGACTCACCATCATCCAAAATGCAGGGATCTTTCACATTCAAGTTAAGAGCACTTGGTTTAAATACCCATCCATTTTGTGGAATATTGATCAAACTTTGAACCCTGAATTTGTGTTATTTAAATAAAACCTTGGGCCAAAGTTGGAGCCAAAAACTAGTTGACAAGAAGTAGCAATAGATTGTTAGAGTGACTCCAGAAAATGGAGAGAAAATGTACAGGAAGTATTAATGTTAGACTTGTGAATTTTGTCATCTTTTTGGTTTAGTGTCACAGAAGAGATTCTCTCTGGCTTAAGGTTGCCAGATAAGGATGAAGATGTATAGTTCCTTCTCTGCCTTTCTTAGCAGGTTTTCATCCCCAGAATCTGACTACCAGTTCTTTATTGGTAAAATAGAACAATAGAGACTTAGATAAGAAGTAAATTTGGCTGCAGAGGCAGAGGCAGAGGCAGAGGCAGAGGCAGAGGCAGAGGCAGAGGCAGAGGCAGTTCTGACTGGATATAGAAGTCCCAACAAGCCTTCACCTGAGCAGTGAGATGTTGATTATAGAGCCCCAGTAATTAGCAGAAATAACAGTAGATTCCAGTGCAGCCACTGTGATGACAATAAAAAAATATTCCATTCTACCCTATTCTTATGGAAAATATTTGATCTGAACCATCACTCCTCCTTTATCACATGCATAATATCTCACTAAAACAATGTGCATTTAACAATCACTCATTTAAAATAATATTTTAATAATTTAAAATATCTTCAGTGTCTCAGTGTTTCACTGTCTCTGTCAATGTCTGTTTTGTGTCTTTGTCACTGTGTTTGTGTGTGAGAGAGTATCTGGGGGTTTTTGTTTGGCTTTCTGTGAGATTTTTTTTTTTGTGTGTGTGTGTGTGTGTGTGTATGTGTGACTGTGTGTGTGTGTGTGATGAAAAGATCATCTCCCAGCTCTCTTAGTAGCTATCTTAGTTATCTGTATCTTACAAACTATTCTCTCATCTTCCCTGGGGTTTCAGCTGCATAGGACTCTTGATCATTTTTTTTCTCAACTGAAAGAATTTTCAGTGAATTTGAAAAGAAATTTATTTTTACTCTCTCCAAAAATTTTGGAAGCATCTAGCAAGAAGCAGCCATCTGTTCCAGAATCATACGACTGAATAGAAATATAGGTGGCTTTCCTTCCTTGGCAGCTTTCATAGCACCTTCTGTAACCATGAAAGTTAATACTTTGGAGGAGCTTTCCTATAATTATACATTCATTTAATGTTAAAACAATTGTTTAGGTTAAAAATACTATAAAATTTACAAAATCTCAATCAAAAATATACCTATAATGAGGTATGGATACTAGAAATGCTGCATTCAGTTAGAAAAATTAATAAAGTAAAAAGGAATTTGGTATATGATATAAAGTGGTTGTATATTTTGAATACATAGGTAACACCAGTATAATTTTGAGGTCCTCATAGTGATGGTGGGTAATTATCACCATAAAGGACACATGAAAGTGAAAAGCCATATTTTTTAATGAGGAGAAGGGACCTTAAAAAGTTTTTCAGGCATCTTGGAGTTGAAAAGGCAGAAATTGATTCTTTTATTAGGGTGCTAGATCAAGGACAGACATTGTGAGTCTAATTTTAACCCATGCAGAGTCTTGCACTCTATTACTATGAGATCATATCTTTGGGATTCTCAAATGTATGAGGTAATAGTCACTTATCACAGGAGATACATAAAACAGATACACAAAATATCCTCTTGGAGCAGAAGGATTACATATGATTTTGGAAATCATTCCACATTATTAACATTTGGTGGCCATTGTTCCAAGAACCATAAAACATCTGTGGTAATAAGACGAGGCTTCATGCCAGGAGTTGGTTGTGCACGCCTTTAATCCCAGCACTCCGGAGGCAGAGGTAGGCAGATCTCTGTGAGTTTGAGACCAGCCTGGTCTACAAGAGCTAGTTCCAGGACAGCCTCCAAAGCCACAGGGAAACCCTATCTCGAAAAACAAACAAACAAACAAACAAAAAAGAGGAGGCTTCATGGGAGAGAGAGATGACTCAGTGGCTCAGAAGACTGCCTTCCCTTCCAGATGACCTATTAGATACATAGCACACACATTACAGGAGCACACAATTGTCCTTAACTCTGGTGTAGACTGATACACTCTTTATTGGCTTCTGCAGACAGCAAGCATTCATGTAGTACATTGACATACATCCATACAAACCATGCATATAAAATAACAATATAATTTCTTTAAAAAAGTTAAGAGCAGTGTTTAGTACTGAGGGAGGTGATTGGACAAACATGCTGAGAGTCCCACATTTCTCAGCCATGAAACATATTTATATAACCTCATTAAGTTGATGAAACAGCTCTTCATCAACATGCAACTCGGTTTCCTTATGTAGAAAATGAAGCTAAATTCAGGAGAATATATCTAGAAATAGCTGAAGATTGCTACTCAACCCCATAGTATGAAGAAGTCTATAATATAAACTAATCCTTAAGATGAAACAATACATAATATGAAAAAATTCATTATATGAGCACTTTATTTTATTGTGCCTTTCTTTTTAACCAATAATAAATGCTTCTCTGACATCCCATTGAGCCTGTGACAGAAGATTCAAGAAGGAATAAAGGGACTAGATCTCAATTAGACCAAGAGTCAATGACTAATGTTTATATTGATTAGTCTCTCTGTGTATTATCTGCTAACTCTGCCTTACCATCAATTCAAGGGTTTTGAATGTATAACCTATCGGTGTCACTCATTTACTGTTTCTTGAATCAATCTTCAGGAAAAATCTTCAATTTGATGTGTATACCAAGAAAACGTATAAGAATATTGAAGAAGAATGATTGGTAGTATTTTAGTTACATCAAATAATTTAATGTAAACTAGTGTAAGATAAAAAATATTTGACCCCCCAAAAAAACATAAATGATGCATCTACCTCTATATCTATATATTAAAACTTGACTACCATGAGTAATCTCACCTCTCAGCCATGAAGGGATGGTCATGAACAAATTTCCTCATTGTACACAGGTAGAGAGCATTTGAACAGACCCAAAGTCAGCTTTTCTCTCTTCCTGGTCAGCTGATCTGAAAGCCCTTGGATGATCGTTATCTTACGAACTCTTATTTAATGGAAGAACATAGATATTGGCAAGATAAGAAATAGCCAAGGAAATTATTGTCTACCAGTCTCAAGTTTAACCTACACATGAATGTTTCAGTCTGATCTTCCTATATACACTTGGGAATCCTTATTTATTTATCCTGATAATTAAAACACATGCAGTAGCTGAGCCATCTAAAGGAGTTTGTGTCACAGTGGTAGAAATAGATATAGCAAGCATGTAAGAATACACTTCAAAGCAATTCAGGTTCACCTCATCTGAAATTAGTCATTTACTCACTGTCACTGAATTGGTCTGTGATGCCAAGAAACTTGTTCAAAAGATTATTTCTAAAGAGCTGAGGACACTGGTCTGGATTAGCATGTACCAATCTAAATTTCGTTTTCATTAGTGTGTATGAGGTCCTGACTTGATCTGCAGATATAGAAACAGCTTCTCCAGGGCCAGCTGGCACAGTACCATCATGGAGCACTAGCTTCCATCTCTCACATTGACAGATCATGGAAGCCCATTGGTGGAGTCTCAGAGTCCATTTTATGCTACCATTAGAACCTTAGCCCGAATATACCTGGAGAGGCCCAAGACACCATGGTCACAACCTATACACCAGTCCCACCCATCTGAGCCCCAAAGACCTTGGAGAAGCCTGTCCAAAGTCACATCCTTCCCACAATACATCTGCAACCACCAGATTCTTGGCCCTGAATGTAAGTGGAGAGGTAGATATCTGGGTTCCGATACCCAGGATAATACTCATTAGGCGCTATCCCCAAGAGGCACATACTACACCATACTCTTACCCAGCAAAGCCCCAGAGTCCTGGCAGCAGCCTCTACACACACCAAACCACTCCCCAATGCATCTGAGACCACTGCAACTTTGTGTCTACCTATACCTCGAGAAGCCACAGGTCCATATCAGCATCCACCATAGGCATAGAAGCCAACAGTGCTCCCCACACCAATTGGAGAAAGAGGGACCCCCCTGAAGCACAGGTCCCTCTGAAACCCATTGAGAAAAAAAATGGGTAGACAATAGTTTGAGTATATATTTAACAACATAAAATGTAATATAGCACTACCAATTCTACTTATGTAGACTAATGGTTCTACATAAGTAATTCCTGACAATCCCAATGCAGGAGAAAGCAACATCTAAGATAGTTTTATAATAATGATAGAAGCCCTTAAAGAGGAAATAAAAATTCCACTTAGGAAGTGGAGGAAAAGACAAACAAAAAATTGGAAGAAATCAACAAATCCCTTAAAGATAGTCAAGAAAATGTAGGAAAAGCAATCTTTTTTTTTCTTTTCTTTTTTTTTTTTTTTTTTTTTGGTTTATCGAGACAGGATTTCTCTGTATAGTTTGGAGCCTATCCTGGCACTCACTCTGGAGACCAGGCTGGCCTCAAACTCACAGAGGTCTGCCAACCTCTGCCTCCCAAGTGCTGGGATTAAAGGCATGTGCCTCCAACTCCCGGCCCAAAATGCAATCTTAAAAAGTCCAAGACATTCTCAGCCAGATGAAGTCCCATCAAAGAAATGTTAAATCCAACACGCAGGAAATCTATGACATCATGAAAAGACCAAACTTAAGAATAATAGCGATAGAATAAAAAGTCCAACTCAAGGCACAGAAAATGTATTTAGAAAAATCATAGAAGAAAACTTTCCCCACCTAAAAAAGAATATGCAAATGAAAGAACAAGAAGCATACAGATCACCAAATAGTCTAGACCAAAAACAAACAAACAAAAACTCTCACCATTTAAAATCAAAACACTAAACATGCATTATAATGGTTATTAAGAGTTGCAAAGGAAAAAGGCCAACCCAGATCGATTAGAATTACAACTGACTTCTCAATGGAAACCCTGAAACCAGGAAGGTTTCAGACAGATGATCTGAAGATAGTAAGAGACCATAGATTCCAGTCCAAACTACTACATCTAGCAATGCTTTCAATAATCATACATGGAGAAAACAGGATATTCCATGACAAAACCAGATTTAAAGAATACATATCCTCAAAACAAGCCCTACAGAATGTACTAGAATGAAAATTACCACTCAAGGAAGTTAGCAACACAGACAATCGATAATCCCACACTAGCAAAATCAAAAGAAGGGAAACACACATACACATTACAACCTACAACAACAAAACCAAAAATAACAGGCATTATCATTCACTGAACATTACTATCTCTAAATATCAATGGTCTCATTTTGACTACAAAAAGACTCAGGCTAACAAAATATATACAAAAACACAACCCTTCCTTCTGCTACATATATGAAACACACCCCAATTTCAAAGGCAGGTACTACCTCAGAATAAAGGGTTTGGAAAAGATTTTTTTCAATCAAATGAACTAAAGACACAAGCTGGTGTAGCTATCTCAACACCTAACAAAGTAGATTTCAAGCTAAAATTAACCAAATGAAATGAAGAAAGACATTTCATATTCATCACAGGAATAGTCCATCAAGATGAAGTTTCAATATTAACATCTATGCCTCAAATATAAGGCCACACATATTTGTAAAAGAAACTGATGGGGGAGTTCTTTCTGTGTAAATATTTGTCTTATTGGTTGATAAAATCACTGTTGGCCAGTAGGGAAGCAAGATAGGTGGGGTTAAGATTCAAGCAGGATTCTGGGAAATGTAGTAAAGACAGAAGTCACCATGTGATCACAGGAAGAGAGGATGCATGCTGCTGGTGTCCTTGATAAGATAAGTCTTTATAAAATATATAGATTAATGGTTATGGTTGATACTTAAGACAGAGCTAGCAAATGAAAATCCTAGTCATTGGTCAGCTGCATTGTAAATGATATAAGACTCTGTGTGATTTTGGGGTCCCTAACATAGAAGCAGGACTCAGGAGTCTGGAGGAGAGAGTTACCATTACAAATGGCACCCAGGTAGTTTTACAAACTTCCATATAAAAACTCCACAAAAGCTTAAAAAGGGATTTTAGGAGCAAAAGAACAGAGACAAGCGAGACTTCTTGGTAGCAGCATTATCTCAGATGGTCTTTGTTTTGCTAGAGACAAGCAGAGACTTGAGTGGCTCCCTTAAGGGAGGTTTCGTGACTCAGAATAAGTGGAAAAAGCTGCAGGGCTCCCTTTTAAGAGGCCCTGCTAACAATTGAATGGTATGTACAAGCAGCTGGCAGTGGCAGTGACCACATTTCCAAGCCAGCAATATGCTCCTTGATGGCAGCATTGACCAAGTCGATAAGCACAGCTCTTAGTCTTAGGAGTAAACATACCTGTTATGATAAATCTTCCCGCCAAAAGCCGTCTGAGCCCCACCTCCAGGTGTATGCTTTTTGTAAGCTGCCCCCCTGAGTTAGGGCCCAAATGAATACACAGAAACTTGTATTAGGTTCAAAGCTGCTTGGCCAATGACTAGGATTCCTCATCTGTTAGCTCAGTCTCAATTATCATAAATCTATATATTTTATAAGACTTATCTTATCAGACATCTTATTGCCGTCCCTCCTTGCCAGTGGCTCACATCCTGCCGCTGGAGGAGGCGAATGGGAAAAAAAGTAACCCTTCCTGATTCCCCTTCACTTAAATATGAGTCTCCTCACTATGCCACTTCCTGCCTGGATCAGTGCTTCTCTGCTACATTTCCCAGAATCCTCTTTGACTCCTAGTTTCATCTAACTTGCTGTCTCATTGGCCAAACAGTATTTTATTTAACAATCAATAAGATAAACATACAGAGTAGTACATTCCCCATCATCTCCTCTTTTCTGTCTAAATAAAAAGAAGGGTAACTTATCTTTTATAATAACTGAAGAAAACTATAACCATAACTATCTGTCTTTAACTCTATTAAAGACCACAGAAGGAAAATATATAAACTCTAGAATTGACAGTGACATCTCGGTACCTGGACAGTCACCCAAAGTTTCTCTGTAACATTGGGGCATCCATCTTCAGCCCATAGGCCACAGTGGCTGGCACACTTTTTCATTTTAGTAGGAACCCTTTAGTACTGTCTTGTTTTGTAAGTTTAGCAATTACTTTCTTGTGGATCCTGTATGTCCAGCTTATACCGTAACAAACAGTCCAGGCAAGAGCAGTTTCTTGTCCAAATGGCTAATCTTGTCATGTTGAAAGTAAATTCAGGCTTGGACACCTCTTTCAGATGACTTTAGGGTTTAGTTAAAATAGATAGGATGTGACATAAGCAGCTTGTTGTATCTTCTCATATTTTCTTTATGATTATTAATTTTGGATACTTTACCCTGTTAAGTTTTAATCCTATTTTAGACTAAAAAGGGAATTGTAGGGGAAGCTATAGCCATGCCTACTCAGGGGCTGGCTACAGGTGTGCCTGACCACACTTTCAAAGGCATGGCCAGGGTGATGTAGAGCAAGACTTGAAGGGGACTGGGTCTCTCTTTCAGTTTCACTTTTTGGGCTTGTGTAGAGACCACTGCCATGCTGGCTGGCTAGGTTGCTCTGTAAGTAAGGCTTTTCCCTATTAAGTACCCTTATATTTCCACTTGGCTCCGTATTGGTCATTTCCCACTATACATACCCCCACCATCTTGGAAAGACAGCAGCTAAAACAGCCACTGCTTTAATTTTAGCAACATGGTAAAGCAGATAAAAGACCACGTGGCCAGAAAAAGGTAAAGATTTAAAGTGAAGAGTGATTCAAAAGCCATGTGGAGATGGAAAATACACAGGAAGCCTGGATACTGTACACACCTTTGATCCTAGGACTCAGGAGAAAGGAAGATGAATCTCTGAATCCAAGACCAATGTGGGCTACCAGAGAGTGAAGCAGAGCTCATGCCTCTAATTCCAGCAAATGAGAGGTATTTAAGTTAGAGGCATTCAGTCTTAAGAATTTGTCTCTAGCCATATTGATGAGACGTTAGCAGTCTGATTGAATCTGACAACCACTGCAGTCAGGAGGAGTCTGAGGGTCCCCTCTTTGGTCTGAGATACAGTAAGAGCTAGTGGATTCGCTGCTTGGCCTCTCTGATCTTCAGCTTGAAGCTTGAACCCCAATATCAGTCTTTGGATCTTTTGATTTTTGTGTTACAATCAACATTTTCTCATGGATGGAATAAAGCCTGATGAGATCCTACTCTTCACTAACAGGCTATTAGTAGCTATTGACTTCTGGGAAAGACTGTGAATTGTCTTCAGTGTTGTAGCCATTATTGCCATTAGTCATTAATATGCTGCCATGTTCTAGTACATAAGATCCAACCCATGTACATTTAAGCCAATAAAATTAACTCACTGATTCAAAATAAATCATTACGTTTGAAAAAGTTTGTTGAGAATAATAGTTTCAGTGTTAAATGAAGAAGATAGTTGGGAGTAAAAATAAAATATAAAATAATCATTGTTGAACATTTTAAAATTTCCAAAGCATGCAATAAATTCTAAAACAATAAATAATGAACAACTAGGAAGTATATGGGACACCAAGGGAATGAATACAAACTTTTTGATCTTGAGTATATGGAAAGAGCTGAGGAAGGTAAACATACAAAAAACATAGCTAATGAAGTTCTGTCTGAACATCTAGTTCTGGAAGCTCAAGACTACAAATAAATTCAATGCTAGCCACCTGTCTAATATCGCAGGGAAAAAAAATAAAAGACACACAAAGAGAAGAGGGAAGGGATAAGTTACATCAAAGGGACACTAATTTCTCAATAAGAATGGAAGAGGTTAGAGATAATAGCCAAAGTTCTAACAAGAAAAAATAAGTAAAATCTCCCTGCCCCCGGGAATAACAGAAAATTTCAGAAATGTAAGAAACACAAGCACTTTCTAGAAACAAAAGAAAGGTAATTTAATCTGGAAATGGGTTCACATTAAATTGACCAAATATACACAAATATGAAAGAAAAAATTAAAATGTTATCAATAAATGAAAACACCAAACAAAAACAAATATTGGAACAATGGGAGGAAAATACTAAAAATGAAAATTCAAGCATCGATATCTTCTTACACATCACTAACTGTGCATGTGTGTGAAATAAAATATGGAGACAAAATAGCTGGAAGGAGATAAAAAGAACTATTATTTAAACAGAAAAGAAAGAATTCATGAGTAACAGAGTCTGAACTTAGAGAGTCAGTGAACATTCTTTACACAAACAGGAAATGAAGAAGAGCAAAATATGCAATGTTTATATTAATAAAATGGAATTAAAAACAAAAACATAAAAAGACAAATAAAATAATTATATAGTTAATGAGACAAGATAATGAAGAAATATGTCAGTTTTGTGTCTTTTTACAGGATAATTTTTAATGATGAAGAAAGAGGAGGGCTATAAGATCAGAATGATTTTTCACTCAGTCTTAGCCGGATCATTCATGGTTTCTGAGAATTCCACTGTTCACAATTCTCCTGAGGCAATTTCATTGTTATTGCAGATGAAGAGAACTGAGACTCATGACAGGTGAGGTGTAGCCAAGGCAGTTGCTCATACTACAAGTCCCTCTGCTTCAAGAAATAATCTGCAGTGACTCACTCTCAAACAAACAGATATGTAATGTGTTTGGCAGCAGGGCCACCCCAAGTAAGGATGTTTTTGTAACGGTCTGAATCAATGTGTGAGGAGCATGAGAACCTTGAAAGCAGAAATATACTCCAAAATCCTCAGGCTCCATTCTACTGATCTTGAGAGTGAAATCTGTGCCTGAACCACTGCCACTAAACCTGTCTGGCACCCCAGAAAATCGGTTGGAAACCTTGTAGACCAGGAGCTTTGGAGACTGCCCTGGCTTCTGCAAGTACCATTCCAAATAGGTGTTTCCATTATTATGTACAAGGCTCTGACTAGACTTGCAAGAGATGGAGACTTGCTCTCCAAGGCTGACAGACAAGGAGGATGGAGATTGTGTCATCACTACATCACCTCTGGAAGCTGAAATAAAGACAGAAAAGCACAAAGTTAAGGACTCACTTTGTGAACAGCCTTAATGCATTTTTGATATTTATTTCAGATGATATGTTTATTTTACATAACATTCTTTACACATTAAATTTCCCGTATTGGTTAGCCAAATGAATATAAAGAAATAAAGCGCTCCAAGGCATGAATTATACCATCCTATTCTATCTGTGTCATAATCTTCAAAATAGAACAATTTATCTCCTATCTGAAAACTCCCTCAAATAGATGTAAACCTATCAGTTCCCAACCTGGAGGATAAGAACACATTTGCATTCTCATACATGGATAGAATACATGTGATTAGGGACCCAGATGTAATCCTCCCTACCTATCCCACTTTCTCACTTCCCTCTGTCCTCACCAGGAATTGTGAACAACAGCAGCACCAACAGAACAGGCAACTTCATTTTGAGGAAGCAGTCTGTGGAGACTGATCAGTCATCACAGGATGTCAACTGTACTTTTATCATAGACTAGGAAGGGTGGGTCCTCTCTAGGGAGCAATATGCAAAGATATGTGTTAGTGTCACAGTATAGATAGAGGAAAGTATCATGCTGGCTTCTCCTGATTGTAAAAATCATGTAGTATATTTTTTACATCAGGAATGAAAATTATTATACAAAATGTGGTGTTTGATAGGAAAAGAACATTATAAAATCTGTCAATCTGTATGACACTAGACAATCAGTACTGTATCTCAGAAGCCCTAGGAGGAGTGAAAATGAGGACATGTATGCAATTATTCCTTATGAGCTGAATAACTATGCTTTTGCTCCTCTTTGACCCATTTTACAAACAATTACCTCTTTTATGAATGTTAAATGTAGAAATTAGGAGCTATCTTTTCTGAGGTTTTTTGATTTGTCCAAGTATGAGCACAAAACAAGTACTCATACTAAGAAGGTATATCTTAAATGTTTATCATAAAAATATAGAAGTGATTGATACTAAAAATAATTGTCATAGGAAATATAGTTTGAGAAACAATGGATTACAGGGATGGGTTTCTGGTGTTTGTACCTATTGATATTTCACAGGTGAATTTCAACTAATTTGTTGTGTGTTGATTAATTTTTATATAACTTTTCATTCAATAAGTATACCTCACTAAAATTATGTTTCCTCATTTACTTATTATGTTTTCATGTGTACGTTTAAATATGTTCACTCCATGGTACACATGTGAATAACAGAAGACACTTGTAGGAATGAGCCTCCCATAACATGTTGGTTCAAGGAAAATAAAGTTATTTTCTTTGATGGAAGAAACTTTTATCTGTTGAGAAATCTCACCAGTTCTCTCAGTGAACTGAATTTATTACAGTAGAAAAATTTCTACAGGTGTTGATAACATAAAGGATAACTATGCTGCAATCCACAGAACCAGAGTTACTCAATAACAAGGAGAGTGCCTGGGACCAGAACATACAGATCTCCATGGAAATGGTAAATGTAAGTTATTTCATGAGTGGTCTGAGGGCATCTTGAGAAGGGAACGTGAGCAATCAGGTTGGGGGGACATGAAATGGTAAAGTGCTGAGAGGGACTGCTGGGGGCCATTTCATATTTAGTTGGAAGGATGACACAGTGAATCTCTCAGGAGTCTATGGGTGGGAGTAACCCCAGTTTAAACTCTTAGCTATAGTGGATAAGTAGTCTGAACTGTCAGTCTCCTGAGAGAAGATTGGTGACTGCCCCAATTGTCATCAGAGAGGCCTGATAACATCCAGCAAATGATGGAGACAGATACAGAGATCTACAGCCAAACATTTGCAGAGCTAGGGAATCTTGTGGAGGAGGGGGAGAAAGGAGTGTAGGAACTAGAGGGGTCATTGACATCATGGGAAAGCACACAACAATTGACTAATCTAGGCTCATAGGGGATCACAAAGACTAAACTTATAACCAGGGAACATGCATAAGACTGGCCTAGGATTCTACATATATTTTATAGTTGTATCACTTGGTCCACTTATGGGATCCCTAGTAGAGGAAACAGGTACTATCTCTGACTGTTTTAGTGGCTTTTGAGACCCTTCTTCTCATAGTGAGTCACCTTGCAGACCCTGAATAGCTAGGGATGTGATTAGTCTTACTACAATCAGGTATGCCATGCTTTATTGATACTAAAAGTAGACTTGCCCTTTCCTGGAGACAGAAGAGGAGAGGATTGGGTGGTTGAAGGCAGAAAATGTTGGGAGAGGGAGTGGGAGGGGAGAATGGGAGTGAGGCTGGGATTGTGATATAATAAAATAGATGAAAAATAAATGAATACATGAAATATCTTTCCTAAGAAAGTTGTTTGACTGATCTGTAAGTGAGACAGCGATAAAGAGGAAAGGAAATAAAAGTACATTTTATTTTAGTATCTCTTCCTCAAGTTCCTGCTTCTCTTGTTCCCTTTCTGATATTACACCTTTACCATCTTGGTTCTGTGTGGCATATCATGACCTAGTAGAATGTATTTGACAAGACAAAGCCCATTTATTTTTTGGTTGTTTGAGACTGGAGGTTGTCCTCGAACTTGTTCTGTAGACCAGGCTGGCCTTGAACTCACAGAGATCCATGTGCCTCTGCCTCATGAGTGCTTGGATTAAAGGAATGCACCATCAGCAACCAGCCGAAAAAGGCCATTTTAACAACATAAAATATTTTATCCATGTACTTCATCCTACTGACAATTAAGATGAATTGTATATTTATGCTGTCTTAAATCATTCGTATGGGAGTCAATAGATAATGATGGTAATTCTCTAAGGAGGCAAAGCATAGTGACAAAATTATCTTACTGTCATGTGCTATCTATAAAGTTCAGGCAAATATAATACGCAGTTTAAAAAAGTTGAGCATTTTATACCTCAGATACAAAAAAAGGCAAAAAATATCCACTATCACCACTGGTATCTAAAGCAATAGCACAATGAAGACATTGTAGTAAGAAATAAGCAAAGGCAGAAATAAAATAAATTATTTGCTAATAAATCTGTATACAAATTCATATAAAGGAAAATGAACATAAATATTTCAGAGTAATTACAATAGAATCTCTACATACACCAAGGATAGCAGGATAGCCCTTGTAAATTAAAAGCCATAATGTGAGTAGAGAATACATCTGTGTTCACAATATGAACCACTTAAAATTAATTTCATATGTATGACTATTTTGCCTGCCTGTTTGTAAGAACATTGTGTGTATAACTGGTTGACTCAGAGGGTAGAAGAGGGTGCTGGATCCCCAGGAACTGAATCAAATATAGCTGTGTGTCAGGATGTGGGTGCTGAGAATTAAAACCAGAGGTCTTCAAGAACAATAAATGCCTTTATCCACCGGGCATTCTCTCCAGTTCCATAAACCACTTTTAAATGTATATTTTCTTCAATTGGCACATAAACTCTATCTAATGTAAATAATATTCCTGAGGAGTTTTCTATGGATGATTAACTCAGTAAAAAATTTGTGTAGAAAATAAGACAGCGTAACAAGAATATGTGAAGCCTTTAAAAGTAGTACTGTGTCTTCTGACTTGATTATTCTCTTTTGTGTAAAACTATAGTAATTATGCCTGTAGTAAATTATAGTAAATATGTACTGTAGATGTATAGATAGGTGGGTAGATGACTGAAACATCACAAAAAGAAGGAAAACAGATCTTATGCACAATCCCTTAAAAATAAAATAAAATGAAAACAATGAGAACACATCACTATTCTCTTGTTGTTGTTCATTTTGATATTTTCTTTTTTGAAACCGGGTTTCTCTGTGTAGCCTTGACTGTCCTGGAAATCACAGAGACCTTCCTGCCTCTGCCTCCCAAGTGATAGGATAATTTTTTTTTTTAGGTTTTTGGAGACAGGGTTTCTCTGTGTAGCCTTGGAGCCTATCCTGGCACTCGATTTGGAGACAAGGCTGGCCTCTAACTCACAGAGGTCCACCTGCCTCTGCTTCCTGAGTGGTGGGATTAAAGGCATGTACCACCAACACCCAGCCTCTGAGTGCTATGATTAAAAACATGTGCCATCACCTCCTGGCTGTTTGTTGTTTCTAAAACTATGCTCTGGAATATCATTTTTTTATTAATATAACCTATGGGAACATGGTAAATACAAGCTTTAAAACCTATATGATGCCATACAGACAATTCTCCATTCCATTTCATACAATGGGATTAAATATGATAAGCATGTAGTTCAATATAGTTTGATAATTGTAAGCAGGACCGTGGATACAGGGGACTTTAGAATTATATGAAAAATGCTGCAGAAGAACAACAACATCCACTGCTGGAATTTGAAGACACAGCAGAGGGCCATGGTTAGAAATTCTCCCCTTTCTCTGACACTTGTTCTCTAGCTCTTGTAAGAAATCCAGAAATATGGTCTTCTGTCAGGTTCTCTCAGTAATATTTCTCTTCACTTTAAATACTGGCACTTAGAAAATAGTTTCTATTTTAAATAATGTGTGCTGGAATGTTCACAGTAGTTTCCAACATTCTATATGAGTCCAAGCTGAGGTTACAGGTCAGACTGCTTGCAGGGAATGATTGTGTCCTCTGATACAACAGAAAAGGCAATAGTACTCTGTATGGCTGGAGGTAACAAAGAAAGATTCATAGGGTGCAAAGAGGACTCTTGCCTTTTCTGCCAATAAAATATTCACTATCTATGAACTCTGCTGAAAATCCTGTGACATCTGTGAAAATCCTGTGACACTTTCAGTGAGTGAGGAGGAAAACCTGGGACAGCCGAGCCTCTCACTTCTGCTTCCATGGGTGTTTAAATTATCACTGTGGGAGGATATTTATTCTGTTGATAAATTGCAGCATCTTCAGACTCCAGGCTGAAATGAGAGAGAATAATCTATCCCAGACCAAATGCCACTGTACCTCACAGGGACCCCATGTTCTAAGTTGGATATATGATTGATAATGCACTTAGGGACGTTCCCTGGTTTCTGCTGCAACCAGGTTAAACAGCCTGAATATCCTGACTCGCCCTGCAAGTGAAAAATGGTTCATAAAGATTTTTCCACAACATGCTAGATAACCCTTAACTGAATAATGAAGAAAAGAAAATGTGGTACATTTATACAATGGATAATTGCTAAGCTGTTAAAAACAATGACATCATGAAATTTGCAGGCAAATGTATGATAAAAAAATCACATCTAGTGAGGTAACCTAGACCCAACTAACAGTGGGAACACAGGCTATCTCCAACTCTCACATTGCTTTTGGGACCCTGTTCCTCAAACTGGGTCACTTTATGGAGCCTTAATATGTGGGGTTGTTAACAGGTAGACCTGTCCTTTTCAAAACAAAAACAGAGTAGAAGTGGAATGGGTGTTGGGAACAGAGGAAAGTAGGGAGGGACTAGAAGGAGAGGAGGAAGCAGAAACTTCATCTGTGATGTAGCTGAGTAACTGTTGAAGAAAATAAAAGAAATCAAGCCCAACTTGAAAGTTGACAATGCCACGAGCACAACTGCACCATAGAATTGTGACATCTTCTTTGAGTACACCAAAGCCATTCCTCTGACAGCTTAGGGAGGGAAATCTGAGCGGTAAGATATCCAGAGAGGCAAATGATAGTCAGAGAGTGTCAGAGTCATAACAAAATGACTTTTCTCTCTGCCTAATGGTCAATTGTACACATCACACACCCCTTTTTGTCCATGATGTATTCTCACTAGCATAATAAAAGTTAAAAAAAACTTCAGAATAAATAAATAATAAATTTAAAAACAGACAGACATGGTATACAATCACTGATAAGTGGATATTAGCTGTAAAATAAAGAATAACTCTGCTAAAATCCTCAGGACCAGCAAGACTAGGTAATAATGATTGTTCCATGGGGGCCTGCCTAGATCTCCCTGGGGAAGGCAAACAGAAGTGATTTCATGAGTAGACTTCAGGTGAGTGGATTTGAGAACATTAACTAATATTTGGGGGTTGGGAAAGAAGGAGAAAAATACTGAAAGGGACTACTGGAAAGGGGGCAGGATTTCATGTTCCAGTAACCAAGCACAAGGTAATATCCCAGGAAACTAAAAGGATGACCACAGCTAAGATATCTAGCAATAGCACATTCATGGTCTGAACTGACTGACACCTGTCACCATCCAAGACTTCAAGTGCAGGAAGTGGGACCCTAAGCCAGCCACACAACCTTCAACCTATAGTCTGTCCAATCTAGATGTGTTTAAATAAAGCTGGACTAGAAATTGGAGTGACCAAACAATGACTGCTCTAGCATAAAAGTCATGCCAGAAGAATAAGTTAAACACTGAAACTGCCTAGAAAACTCACACCCACAGGCTTGATGACACAGAAAATGAGGGTAGATTCAAACACAACTGGAGAAAAGTGTCAATGTAATGATGCCTAATGATACTCTGCTATACACATAGATTGGTGCTAGCCTAGTTGTCATCTGAGAGGCTTCATCTAGCAACTGATGAAAATAGATGAAAACTCACAGTTAAACTTCAAACTGAAATTGGGTAATCCTATAGAAGAGGGGGAGAAAGAATTGTAGAACATAGAGGGGTCAAGGACTCAACAAGAAATCCCACAAAGCCAACTAAGCAGAGCTCACAGGGGACCACAGAGACTGGACTGACAACCAGAGAACATGCTTTGGACTGGCCTAGGCAGATTGCAATATGTTACAGTTGTATAGTATGGTCCTCTTGTGATACTCCTAACAGTGGTGTAGGGGTTGTCTTTGATTCTCTTCCTGGCATTTGGGACCACAGTCCTTATAACGGCTCACCTTGCCTGATGTTAATACATGGGGAAGTGCTTAGTCCTACTGCAATTTGGTATATTCTGGTATGTTGATATCCATCAGAGACCTACACTTTCCGGAGCAGAGGAAGGAGGGGAGGCTGGCTGGGATGTAAAAAATGTTAATTAATACATAAAGTTCTTCTATAAATAATTGAAACTAAGTGCTAAACATTCCTCACTGAGTAAGCAAGTGAGTAGGAATTCTTCAGTATCATGGGCTTCTGCCCTTGTACAAACAGGAGATAATTATTCATGCACAAAGCTTTGAAGAAGCTCTAGGCAATACTATGGAGTAAAATAAGCAAATTATAAACTATTTGTATTGTGTAAAGCCTTTTCTGTAGTGCTTACTATGAGTACAGGACAGAGGAAGGGATGGTATGGCTTTAAATGGTGCCACCAGTAAGTTTTGTAGTAGCAATTCAGATAAATACTTGACTACATTTCTGAAAGTACAGACTGTGTGAACATTATGACTAGATACACCACACATGCACAAACAGTATTAACATAAACAAGTGCAAATGAGCTAATTAATAACATCAAAATTCTTTCTATTTCCTCATTTATTTCATTAGAGAAAATATCACCCCAAGAAAAAGCTGTGTTCAAGCTACATAGGACCAAACTTTTTGTAAATTTTTGACAGTTTCTTATGAGAGTATAATTATTTTAAAATAAAAAGAAAATTTTTAAAGGCTTGATCACTTGCTGTCCTCACAAAATGAGAAGATGAGTTGCAGACTTTCTACTTAAAAAGAAAAAGAATTATGTCTCCCTCTACTGGTGGAAATGCAGGCAGAAAATTCTACCACATTTTGCAGCAACAAGGAATGGATTGATTGTAAAGCACTTTGTGGTAACAAGGAGAGCCACACTGAAAATGTATATACATAACACCAAAATTCAGGTAACCTGAAAAAATAAAATCATCAAGACATTATGGAGATGACATAATATAGCACATGTATTTTACATTTCAATCACTTATTTCTCATATTCTTTTTTCCTCTCTCATACAAAACATCCCCAAAACAACATTCCTTCCATGCACTCCTAGCCATACCACCTACATTCCAGGGATGTTAACAAAGCACGGTATTACAAGATACAATATGACTAGACACAAGCCCTCATATCAAGGCTGGATGAGTCAACTCAGTAGAAGAGAAAAGCTAGAGTAGAAAAAAAGAGGCAGAGACACCTCCAATCTCACTGGTAAGAATCCCACTGTAGTGACCAAGATTATTTAGATTTAACCCCAAACTTTTCAGTGTTTTCCTGATAGCCCATTGTATATACATCTTATCCAAGTTTCTAGAGATTAAACTGAATATTTGGAATTTAAATTGTCTTAAATAATGTTCTTTCTTGAATGACAATTAGCTCTCAAGTCATACCAAATATTTTAAGGTAACCTAATCAACCTCAGGTGCTCATGTGTATTCTTATGACTATATTGAGAATGTGTGGTTTATCATTGGTATATAGGAAGGATACTGATTTTTAGGTAATTTTGTATCTAGCCATTTTGTTTAAAGTCTTCATCAGTTGTAGGAGTTTTGAGGAATACTTAAGTATATAATTATATCATTGGCAAACATTGATACCTTGACTTGTTGCAATCCATTTTGTATCCTCTGGATCTACTTAAGCTGACTTATTTATCTGGAGAAAACTTCAAGTACTATATTGAGTAGATATGAAAACAACCTAGATGTCCTTCAACTGAAGGACAAATAAAGAAAACTGGTAAATTTACACAATGGAGAATTACTCAGCTGTTAAAAATATGAAATTTGCTGTCACATGGATGTAATTAGAAAAGATCATCCTGAGTGAGGAAACTCATACCCAGAAAGACAAATATTGTATGTACTTATCTATAAGTGACTACTAGCCATGTGGAAAAGGATAGTTGTGGAAGAATCCATAGACCAGAGTAGCTAAGTAATATGGAGGGAGGAAAACCTGTGATTGGTATGTATGATAAAAATTAATTTAAAAAGGAATCCAGAAAAACAGAAAGAATCAGATGAAGGAAATGAACAAAGCAAATGAAAATGATAAAGTAGAAACAGAAGCATTGAAGAAAACATAAAAACAGTAGTAATTATGGAAATGGAAAACCCAAAAATACAAGATATGGGATAGAGAATCACAAGGTTGGATGATACAATAGAAGGAATTGATGGATCATTAAAAGCAAATGCTAAATATAAATTGTTCCTGACAAAACATCCTGAAAACTTGGGACAATATGAAAAGACAAAACCTAAGAATAATAGTAATAGTAGATGAAGATACCCAGCTAAATGGCCAAGAAAATATCAACAAAATCAGGGAAGAAAACAATCCAAACCCAAATAAGGAGATAGCTGCACAATTTCTAGAAACTCACAGAACACCAAATAGATTGTACTAGAAAAGAATGCCCCCCTTTATGTAATAATCAAATACCAGAAAAGAAAGTCCACCTTCATATAATAGTAAAAAAAAACATATAGCACAAAGAATAGATCTTTAAAGTTGCAATGGAAAAAGACCAAATAACTTATAAAGGCAGACATAATTAGAGTTACACGTGACTTCTTAAGGAGACTCTCAAAACCAGAAGAGACAGACAGAATCTAAAGAGAAATAATGGAACAAACAGTTGGTATGACTCAAATGGGCCTAACAGATATCTATAGTGTATTTCACCCAAAAATAAAAAATATGCCTTTTTTATTATCAATTCTCAAGAATTGACCATATTTTTAGTCACAAACCAAGCTCAATAGATACAAGAAAATCCCTTATATTCTATCAGATCACCATGATTTAAACTGTGTCAATAACAACAGAATAAACATTAACCCTATAAACACATGGAAACTGATCAATTCCCTCCTGATTGACTCCTGGAACAAGGCAGAAATAAGTAAATTAAAGACATCCTATAATTCAATGAAAATGAAGGCACAACATATCCAAACTTAGGAGGCACAGTGAAACCAGTGCTAAGAAAGGCAAGTTCATAGCCACAAGTACCTTCATAAGGAAGTTAAATACGTCTCATACTAGCAACTTAGCACACCTGAAAGCTCTAGAATGAAAAGAATCAAACAGAACAATGGGGATTAGATGGTTGAAATCAGTAAATACAAACACAAGAACAATGCAAAAAAAATCATGAAACAAAGAGTTGGTTGTTTGACAAAGTCAACAACATAGACAAACGCTTAAACAAACTAACTAAAAGACAAAGAGTAAATGTCCAAATTAACAAAGCCAGTTAAGAAAGAAGTTTGAGAATAAATAGTGTTTTCTCAAGATGGGAATGAAAGGAGTCCCAAGGATCTGTCTCTACTTTAGACCATGGGGAAAGAAGAAGATGGGGTCCGGCAGGTTAACTGCTCTCTCTTCCAAGTGCTATATGATTATGGAATATCAAAGGGGCATACTGCTGTAATTCACATGGCTTGGAAAACAGGAAAATGTGTGTGTACAGATTGTATGTATGTATGTATGTATGTATGTATGTATGTATGTATACCACAGAAAGCTTAGTGACAGTGAGGTTGGGAGCATGAAAAAATTACATATTCTCTAAACTTTCCTGTATATCTGTCAACTCAAACATTCTAAACATGAACTTCAAAGGACAAGATTCATGTCACTTTGAGGAATATTCATGACCAAGATGCTCTTGAGCATCTTGAGCAGATTCAATATTCATGAGCAGATGCTCTTGCTGAAGAGAGTGTGTTTCTTTGGATGAGAATTGAATTCAAATTACCCTCTATCTAGATTTTCTCCATCTTTTAGGCTGGTAGAAGATGATTTCTAAACTAAAGGGACATGTAGAACACAAGTTGACTGCTTTATCTAAATAAATAAATAAATAAATCTTCCTGAAGAGGTGGATGCTTATTCCCATAGTTATGGATGTCTCACAGCTACAATATCTATATCTAAACTATGGTTACTTTTCCTTTTATTGTTAAGAAATGTCAAATATGCTTTATGAATATGGAAAATAGTTTTCATTGCCATCTTCTATATTAATTTTTTTCTCCTTCTTGCAGAAAGACGGATGGGGTAAGGCATTTCTGAATTCTGAATGCTTCACATACAAGTGCAAGAGATCATATTAAAATTATTAATATTAAGGATTAATATTAAGACTATTATAATACTGAATAGTATCTTCCAGTCAAAAATTATCAATGAGCCCAAATTACATGATGACAATAAATTAAGGGCAGAGGCTTTATTTTGTAAATTTTGAACATGTGTTTATTTGTCAATAAAAAGAACCTGGATGACACAACTGAGCACTAACAGTTTTCCTATGTTCTCCCTTTCAAAAATGGGCAAATATGGCACACATATGTTCCAATACTCCAAGCAATGTCAACAAATGGTTAAATTACAAAACATAATTGAGACAAAATATATGGAGTAGAAAATGTATGAGTCTGAATTGAAGAGTTAAAATTTTAGATATAAATGTGGAATGATAATAAATTATATTAAATAGACAACAGGAAGTTATTGGGAAGTTTTAGGTGGCTACAAATGTCAATGTACTATCAGCAGGACATTGAATTGTGGTTATGAGTTTGAAATGCCTAAAAGATTCAAGGGTAGCCTCCATTAAGCATTCCAAAATAGCACAAGTTGAGTGGGCTTTAATGAACCTTGTTTCAAGTGGCTCAGAGGCCTGGCTGGTTCAAACAGAGAGGGGAGCTATCTATCCCTAACACTTCTGTTCTATGAAAGACAGAAAAATGAGTCAGTTACCAGACAACAATCCTCCATGCCAAAAACACTCCCTTATGTTATCATTTCTCTCTCTCTCTCTCTCTCTCTCTCTCTCTCTCTCTCTCTCTCTCTCACACACACACACACACACACACACACACACACACACACACTCCATTCTCTTTAGGATGTTTCTGCTTGGTGGATGCATTTGCTTTGGAACAAGGACTTTCCCTGCAAGCAGGGACCCAAATTTGTGATATCCCACTCACATAATGTTCTTGGCCTCCTGAAACCCTTTCCTGAATGCGCTATAGGCATGAACCAAACACTAAAAAAATGCAAATAACCATCTGCTAACAACTTCATGGAGCTGACTGCATGCCCAATACTAAACACTGTGATATATTTCCCTTCCCCTTCAAGACCTCCAAAGTTGGATATATTCTATGAAGGGTAACTCTGAATAATATCAGATGGGACTTGGTCACCCTAAGCTGATATGGAAGTAAAGGCTAATAAAGGAATTTCTATCCAGGTATCAATAATCTTAAATTTTCTCACTGAAAATTTGGACACTGAAGTGCAAAAGCAAAAAATACACTTGTGTTGTGAGAAATTCCCTGTCCTTTAATCAACAGAAGGCAGAGATGTGTTCAGAAACTAAAGAATGGTACATTTTGCCTAAAGGGTTTACAGAATTCTCATATTTCAATTATTGTGCTTGTACTTTAGCTTCAATGTGTAGAGAAGAGCTGCAGTAAATGTTTTTCAGATGAGATTCAAACAAAAAAGTATTTAAATTTAATAATGAAAATATTTTTATATTAATTTCTCTGTTTTTAAAAAATTAGATGAAGGTCCTGCAGTGGGTTCCCGAGCCTCAGGTGAGTCTGGGCGCTGCTCTGTTTCCCAACCTCTCCCATCAATGCCTGTTCACTTCTGCCTGAAACACCCCCACCCTGGACAAAAGTGGATCAGCCCAAACCTGAAGCCCCACACTGAGTCCCAACACACCTCACCACTGTGTACACCCTCCCCTCTGTCCTTCGGTAGTTAAACTAGCCACAGGAGAGACTGGGCACTACTTTGCCCACCCCAACCTCTTCCATCAACACCTGCTTGCTTCTGCCTGAGCCTACTTGGACAACAGTGGACCTGCCTAGAACAGAAGACCCATCCTAAGTCCGGAAAAACCACACCTTTGTCCAACAACCACCCTCTGCCATCCTGTTGCCAAAAGAAGCTGAGCCCTCTGCCAGCCTCCTAAGAGAGGGAGAGACCCCACCTGCACTCAATGGAAGAAGGCATGGGAAAAAGAAAGAGTAATAACACACTCAACAACAGACAGACCTCAAAAATTATCTTAGGAAGATGATAGAGTCCTTTAAAAAGGAAAAAAAGAAAATCCCTTAAAGAAATAGTAGAAAAAAAAACAAGCAAAAAATTACATGAGATGGAGGAAAGAAAAACTAAAGAATTCAAGAAGCAAACAAATCTCTTAAAGATTTTAAAGAAAGAAAAGAAAAAAAAAAAACAACCAAACAAGTGACATAAGCACTCAAAGCATGAACGATGAAATGGAAACAATAAAGAAAACAGAGAATGAGGCAATGCTGGAAATAGAAAGGCTGGATAAATGATCAGGAACTAAAGATGCAAGTATAACCAATAGAATTCAAGAGATGGAAGAGAGAATCTCAGTTGTGGAAGACTCTCTAGAAGATATACAGTCATCGACCAATGAAAATCTCAAGTCCAACAAATCCTTAAAACAAAATATCCAGGAAATATGGGACACTGTGAAAAGGCTGAAACTAAGAATAGTAGGAATAGAAGAAGGTGAAGAAATACAGCCCAAAATTACAGAAAACATATTCAACAAAATCATAGAAGAAAAATTCCCTAACCTACAGAAGGATATGCCTATGAAAGTACAAGAAGCTTACAGAACACCAAACAGACTAGACCACAAAAAGAATTCCCCTCAACACATAATAATCAAAACCCCAAACCTTCAGAATACAGAGAAAATATTAAGAGGAGCAAAGGAAAAAGTCAAAATAACATAAAGACAGACCTATCAGAATCACACCCAACTTCTCAATAGAAAATTTGAAAGCCAGAAGGATGTAAACATCCTACAAACACTAAGGGAACATGGATGCCAACCCAGACTACTGTACCCAGCAAAACTTTCAATCACTATAGATGGAGAAAATCAAGATATTCTATGACAAAACTAGACTTAAACTATACGTATCCACAAATCCTGAACTATAGAAAGTTCTAGAAGGAAATCACTAACCCAACAAACATAACTACAGTCACAAAAATATAGGCACTAGATAATCCAAATTAATGAAACATGAAAAGAAACAGGAGGGTGAAATCCACACACATTGACACTACCAACAATAAATCCAAAGCAAACAAGAACAAACAATGGGCATTAAGATCGCTCAATGTCAATCGTCTTAAATGCCCACAAAAAGATACAGGCCAACAGGATGGATATGAAGACATTATCCATCCTTCTTCTGTATACAAGAAACACACCTCAACTTCAAAGACAGGCGTTACTTCAGAGTAAAGGTTTGGGAAAGGATTTGCCCATCAAATGGGACCAAGAAGCAAGCTGGTGTAGCAATCCTAATATGTAACAAATTAGACTTCAAACTAAAATCAATCAAAAGAGATGAAGAAAGGCATTTCATACTCATTACAGGACAAGTCTATAAAGATGAAGACTCAATCCTGAACATCTATGCCCCAAATACCAAGGCAGCCACGTTTCTAAAGAAACATTGCTAAAGAACAAACCACACATAAAACTACACACATTTATAGTAGGAGACTTCAACACATGATTTCACCACTAGATATGACCAGCAGACAGAAACTTAAGAAAGAAACAAAGGATATAACAGAAGTTAGGACCCTACTAGATTTAACAGATATCTATAGAACATTCTACCCAAACACAAAAGAATGTACCTTTTTCTCAGCTCTGCATGGCACCTTCTCTAAAATTGACCTCATAGTTGGCAACAAAGCAAAACTCCACAGATACAAAAGAATTGAAATTACCCCTTGTATCTAATCAGATCACCATACTTTAAAGCTAGAATTCAACAGCAACACAAATTGCAGGAATCCTACAAACTCATGGAAATTGAATAACACCCAATTACACCATTTCTGGGTTGAGGAAAAATAAAAAAAGAAATTAAAGACTTCCTAGAATTTAATGAGAATATAGACACAACATACTCAAACTGATGGGACACTTTGAGAGCAGTGGTAAGCGGAAAGTTCATAGAACTAAGAACCCAAATGAAGAAACTTGGAGAAAAGTCACACAGTAGAATTGAAAGAACAACTGAAAGCTTTAGAACAAAAAGAAGAAAACTCACCACGGAGTAGTAGACACCAGGAAATAATCAAACTGAGTACTGAAATCAATAAAGTAAAAACTAGGAAAACATTACAAAGAATCATTGAAACAAAGAATTGGTTCGTTGAGAAGATCAACAAGATAGACAAACCTCTATCCAAATTAACCAAAAGGCAGAGACAGAAACAAAATCAGAAACGAAAAGGGGGATATAACAAGGGACACTGAGGAAATCCAGACAATGATCAGGTCATACTTTCAAAACCTGTACTTCACTAAATTTGAAAATCTAAAGGAAATGGACAGTTTACTGGATAGATATCACTTACCAAAATTAAACCAAGAAAAGATAAGCAGTTTAAACCAACCTATACCTCACAATGATATAGAAGAATTCATCAAAAGCCTTCCAATGAAAAAAGCCCAGGGCCAGATGGCTTCACTGCAGAATCTACCAGAAATTAAAACAAGACTTAATACCAGTACTGCACAAGTTGTTCTACAAATTAGAAGCAGAAGGGATATTACCAAACTCTTTTTACGAGGATTTAATCACTTTGATACCCAAGCCACACAAAGATACAACTAAAAAAGAGCCCTCATGAATATCGATGCAAAAATACTCAACAAAATATTGGCAAATCGAATCCAAGAACACATCAGAAAAATCATCCACCAGGCTTCATTTCATGGATGCAAGGATGTCTCAACATATGACAATCCATCAATGTTGTCCACCATACCAACAAACTGAAAAAGAAAAACCACATGATCATCTCACTAGATGCTGAAAAAGCCTTTGACAAAATCCAACATTGCTTAATGACAAATATCTTAGAGAGAACAGAAATAACAGGAACATATTTAAACATGATAAAAGCAATATGCACCAAACCAACAGCCAACATCAAACTAAATTGGGAGAAACTCAAATTGATTCCTCTAAAATTCTGGAACACGACAAGGCTCTATACATTCTCCATGTCTCTTCAATATTGCACTTAAAGTTCTAGCTAGAGCAGGAAGAGAAGAAAATGAGATCAAATGTAATCAAATTGGAAAGGAAGAAGTCAAACACTCACTATTTGCAGATGATATGATAGTCTATATGTTACCCGAAAAACTCTATCAGGGAACTCCTACAGCTGATAAACACCTTCAGCAAAGTAGCAGGATACAAAATTAAGTAAAAATAATAAGTAGTCCTACATAAACAGTTGATAAATACAATGAGAAAGAAATCAGAGAAACATCATCCTTCACAATATCCACATGCAACATAAAATAGCTTGTGGAAATAGTAACCAAAAAAGAGAAAGACCTGTACAGTAAGAACGTTGAGTCTTTAAAGAAAGAAATTAAAGAAAATAAGAGAAAATGGAAAGATCTCCCATGCTCTTGGATAGGTAGAATCAACATAGTAAAAATGACAATCTTGCCAAAAGTAATCTACAGTGTCAACACAATCCCCATCAAAATCCCAATACAGTTCTTCAAAGCCCTTGAAAGAACAATATTCAACTTTATATTTAAAAACAAAAAATCCAGGATAGCTAAAACAACACTGAACAATAAAGGATCTTCTGGTGGCATCACCATCCCTGACTTCAAGCTATATTATACAGACATAGTTCTGAAAACAGCTTGGTATTAGCACAAAAAATAGATAGATAGACCAATGGAATCGAATTGAAAACCTTGATAATAACCCACACACCTATGAACACCTTAATTTTGACAAAGAGTCTAAATTTATACAATGGAAGAATGATAGCATCTTCAACAAATGGATTCGTACAGACAGAAGATTGCAGATAGATCCATATCTGTCACCATGCACAAAACTTAAGTGCAAATGGATCAAAGATCTCACCATTAATCCAGCCACACTGAATTTTCTAGAAGAGAAAGTGGAAGATACCCTTGAATGTATTGGCACAGAAGACTGCTTCCTGAACATTGCACCAGTAGCAGAGACATTGAGATCTTCAATTAATAAATGGGACCTCCTGACACTGAGAAGCTTCTGCAAGGCAAAGGATACAGTCAGTAAGACAAAACAACAGCCCACACAATGGGAAAGGATCTTCACCAATCCCACATCTGACAGAGGGCTGATCTCCAAAATATACAATGAACTCAATAAGCTAGCCACAAAAACACCAAACAATGAAATTAAAAAGTGGGGTGCAGAACTAGAGAATTCTCAACAGAGGAATCTGAAATGGCTGAAAGGCACTTAAGAAAGTGCTCAAAATCCTAGGCCATCAGAGAAATACAAATCAAAAACAACTCTGAGATATCATCTCACACCTATCAGAATGGCTAAAATCAAAAATACCAATGACGGTCTATGCTGGAGAGGATGTGGAGAAAAAGGAACACTCCTCCATTGCTGGTAGGAGTGCAAACTTGTAAGACCACTCTGGAAATCAGTATGGCATTTGCTCAGAAAACTGGGAATCAGTCTACTTCAAGATCCTTGATAATAACCCACACACCTATGAACACCTTAATTTTGACAAAGAGGCTAAATTTATACAATGGAAGAATGATAGCAATTCCTCTCTTGGTCGTATACTCAAATAATTCACATTCATACAAGGACATATGTTCAACCATGTTCATAGAAGCATTGTGTGTAATAGCCAGAACCTGGAAGCAACCTAGATGCCCCTCAACTTAAGAATGGATAGAGAAAATATTGTACCTTTATACAGTGGAGTACTATTCAGCAGAAAAAAGCAATGAAATCTTGAAATTTGCAGACAAATGGATTGAAATAAAATAAACCATCCTCAGTGAGGTAACCTAGTCACAAAAAAAAACAAACAAACATGGTATGTATTTACTCATATATGTATTTTATGCATAGATCAAAGGATTACCAGACTATAATCCTCTTCATCAAAGAAACTAGCAAACATGAAGGACTCTAAAGGATAAATGCATGGTCACCAGGAATGGGAATGGGCAAGAACTCCTGAGCTAATTGGGAGCATGAGGGTAGGGGAGCCGGAGCTCCCAGAATGAGAGCAGTAGAAGAGTAGAGGATAGGAGGAAATGGAGGAATGTAAATATTGAGTTGGTGGAAGAATAGAGGAGAGCAGGATGAGAGATTCCATATTTGAGGGAGCCATTATGGTCCAAGGAGAGATCTGGCACCAGGGAGATTTCCAGAGACCTACAAGGATGACATGAACTGACAATCCAGACAATGGTGGAAAGGATAACCTAAATGCCCTTCCCCTAAAATGAGATTGAAGACTCCTTTTATGCCATCCTAGATCCCTCATCCAGTGGCTGATGAAAGCTGAGGCAGACATTCACAGATATTCACTGAACTTAACTCTGGAACTTAGTTGCAGAGAGGGAGGAATGAAGATCAAAAGGGAAGGTAGCAGGCTGGTGAACCCCACAGTAAGAGCTGACCTGAAAGAGGGGGAACACATCATCCCCAGATGCTGTCTGGGAGGTCAGTACAGAACTAATCCAGACCCCAGATCATGGATATCAATGAGGAGGCCTCTGCACTCCAGGGTGTCCCTGGTAGTGGATTTGTATTTTTCACTGGTGTAAGAAGGCACTTTGAAAGCCCATCCTATATGAAGGGATGCACTCTTGCCCTGGACACATGGTGAATGACCTAGGCTCAGTCCAGAATGATGTGGTGGACTTTTCAGAGCCCCGTTGAGGGCCCTACCCTGTGTGGGGACTGGAGGGTGGATGGGGTGGGTGTTTGGTGAGGGGAGGGATGAGGAGAAGGAGAAGGGATTGACATCTGACACAAGCTTGTTCCTAATTTGACCTAATAAAAAAGAAAATAATTAGATACAATATTGTTTTACATGATAATGCCATTTCTCAATCCCTCCTCTCCTCCCCTGACCCCCAAATAACACACTACCTATGCAAAACTCTTTCTGCTCCCCAGGGAGGATGAGGTCTTCCATAGTGGGTTTTCAGACTCTGTTCTATCCTTTGGGATAGGGCCTATGCCCTCCACATGTGTCTAGGCACACAGGGTATCCCTCTACATGGAATGGACAATCAAAGTCCATTCCTATGCTAGGAATAAGTACTGATCTACTAAAGAGGCCCATAGATTTCTGAGGCCTCCTCAATGGCAACCATGTTCATGGGATCTGGATTAGTCCCATGATTATTTCCAAACTATCAGTCTGGTGACCAAGCGCTCCCACTTGTTAAGGTCAGCTGTTTCTATGGGTTTCACCAGCCTGTTCTTGACCCCTTTGCTCATCATTTCTCCCTGTCTACAACTGGATTCCAGAGTTCAGTTCAGTGTTTAGCTGTTGGTGTCTGTCTGATTCTACTTCCATCAGCTGCTGGATGAAGGCTATAGGATGGCATATAAGTTAGCCGTCAATCTCCTTATCAGAGGAGGGCATTTAATGTAGCATCTTCTCTGTTGCTTAGATTGTTAGTTTGTGTCATCTTTGTAGCTCTCCAGACATTTCCATAGTGCCTGATTTCTCTTTGAACTTACAATGTCTTCCTCTATTATATTATCTTATCTTGCTCTCTTCTGTTCTTCCCCCAACTCAACCTCCCTGTCCCATCATGTCTTCCTCACTCCTCATCTTCTCCACTTCTCAATCTCCTAGTTCCATCTCCCCTTCCTCCATGCTCCCAATTTGCTCAGGAGATCTTGTACCTTTCCGCTTCTCCAGGGGACCATGTATGTCCCTCTTAGGGTCCTCCTTGATTCCTAGATTCTCTGGAGGTGTGGATTTTAGGCTAGTAATCTTTGCTCTATGTTTAAAATCCATATATGATTGAGTACATACCATGTCTTTTGTGCCTAGATTACTTCTCTCAGAACGTTTTTTCTAGTTCCATCCATTTGCCTGTGAATTTCAAGATTCCATTGTTTTCTTCTGCTGAGTAAATGTACAACTGTGTAAATATACCATATATTCTCTATCCATTCTTCAGTTGAAGGACATCTAGGTTGTGTCCAGTTTCTGGCTATTACAAATGATGCTGCTATGTACATGGTTTAACAGATGTCTTTGTTGTATAAATGTGCATCTTTTGGGTATATGCCTAAGAGTGGAATTGGTGAATCTTCTGGTAGGCTGATTCCACATTTCCTGAGGAAATGCCATACTGATTTCCAAAGTGTATGTAGCAGTTGGCACTCCCATCAGAAGTGGAGGATTGTTTCCCTTTCTCAACATCCTCTACAGGATAATTTGTCATAGGTGTTTTTAGTTTTATCCATTCTGACAGGAGTGAGATGGTATCTCAGAGTTGCTTTGATTTGCATTTCCCTGATGGCTAAGGATGTTGAACACTTTCTTATGTGTCTTTCAGCCATTTTAGATTCCTCTATTAATAACTGTCTATATAGTTCTGTACCATATTTTTTAATTGGATTATTTGGTGTTTTGGAGACTAGCTTCTTGAGTTCATTGTATATTTTGGAGATTATCCCTCTGTCATATGTGGGGTTGGTGAATATCTTTTCCCATTTGTGGGCTGCCATTTTGTTTTGTTGAAGTGTCCTTTGCCTTACAAATGCTTCTCAGTTTCAGGTGGTCCCATTTATTATTTTTTATCTCAGTGTCTGTGTTACTAGTGTTATGTTCAGGAAGCAGTCTCCTATACCAATTCATTTGAGGGGACTACCTACTTTCTCTTCTAAGAGGTTAAGTATGGCTGGATTTATGTTGAGGTCTTTGATCCATTTGGACTTAAGTTTTGTGCACGGCGATATATATAGATCTATCTGCTGTCTTCTACAGGGACGCATCCAGTTATTCCAGCACGAGGGTATCTGTTGTTTTAAATACTATGCCATAGAATACCAATTCTTCATTAATACCAGTTATGGAGGCATTTTTAAGACAACCTTTTACAATCTATATGATGTCTTACAGATTTTTGTTTGTTTGCTTGTTTTTCAAGACAGGGTTTCTCCGCGTAGCTTTGCAGACCAGTCTGGCCTTGAACTCAGAGAGATTTATTGGCTTTCCCCTGCCTCCCAGAGTGCTTGGATTAAAGGTGTGTGCCAATACAGACAAATCTATTTTGTCTTCTTGAAGTGTGTTTAAATGTCATGTGAGTGTGGTTTGATATTTTTTTGATTTTGGTAGCAGACCAGAGGACATTGAGCCACTAGGATTCTATGTGAAGTGCTGCAGAAAACAGTGACTATCAACATTCACCACTGGAATTTCAAGACCCACCAGAGTATTACGGTTAGACAGTCTTCCCTTTCTCTGACATTTGTGCTTTAGCCTTTGTGAGAAACCCAGGAAACATTTATGTTGACCCATTCTTTTAGTAATATTTCTCTGCCCTTTAAACACTGGCCCTTAGAAACTAATTTTCTGTATTTAAATAATGTGTTCTGAATTATTCACAAAAGTTTTCACTGTTCTATGAGTCCAAGATGGGAATACAACACAGACGACTCATAGGGAATGGATGTGTCCTCTGTTAAAGCAGAAAAGGTATTGGCAAAAAAAGAAGATATTTTGGGTACAGAGAGGACTTTTAAGGCTTTTGAACAAAACGAGTAACTCTTTGGACTTTGATAAAAAATAATACTGTAACAGCTGAGAAACAGTTTTGGTAGATGCTGCATGAGGAGGAGCACCTGGGGGATCCCAGCCTGATTCCAAGGAGATTTATGTAATAACTTGTATTACAGTGGGAGGAGCATTATCAGACTGTACAGAGTAATAAATTGAGGTATCTACAGGCTCCCAGCTAAGATGGTGAGAGAATATTCTGTCCCAGGCCCCCTGCCACTGAACCTCGATGGGACTCCACCTGCCAATCTATTTGTACGATAGATCAGACTCTTAGGAGCTTTCCCTGGTTTCTGTTCAAACCGTGCTTACCAACTATTAATGTCTTGACTTGCCCTGCAAGTGGTTGTGACTCTGTCTCCCAGAGATGCCGAGAGGGAGGATGGAGACTGGGATACCTGGATATCACATATGGCACCTAGGAGTAAAGACACAATAAATATCCACACAGTTATGCATTATAATAAATGACCTCCCCCAAATGCCAGTCAACAACAATCACCATATAACAGTGAAAATGCCATTTTATTCTCTTTTTACCTGGAAGCCAGAGCAACATGAGCCCAAGGAGCTGAGCAGGGGACCTATAGTGGGAAATTACCAATATGGAGTCAGGTAGAAATATAAGGGTATTTAATAGGGAAAAGCCTTACTTACAGAGCGACCTAGCCAGCCGGCATGGCAGCAGTCTGTACTGCAAGTACAAAATTGAAATGGAAAGAAAAAACACAGTTCCCTCAAAGTCTCATTCTACATCACCCTGAACACACCCTTGCAAGCGTGGTCAGGCACACCTGTAGCCAGCCCCTAAGTAGGCATGGCTACAGCTTCCCCTGCAGGGGCCCTCACTCACATCCAGTCTGAGTCCTGACTGCAATGAAACCTGCACAGGGTGTGGCTGGTATGTGAAGAAGTCCTCAAGGCTCGGCAGTGAGTGCATGAAATCATTGGGATCCAGTTAGTGTTGGGTACAGCTGCAAGACTTAGTTATCTCACTCTGTAACTAAACACAAATTCAGTGTCCCCAGATGCCCAAGGTCAAACCACATACAGACAGGTCTAAAGAAGAAAATTTTTTTCATGGTTTAAAATTATACATGGTATATCTAATAAGATCTATTTTGAATAATAAATTTCAAAGATATACAAATATTCTGCTGTGAGGATATATAGAGACAATATACAACAGAGAAGGGAATACTAAATCTTGAACTTACTCATGAAATTCTGTTTAGTTCTGTTCTCCTCGAGCTGTATTTGTGAGTTTGGAGTAGTCATTTCCATGAATTTAAAGGAGAATTTATCAGGCCCACTTTAATATATTGAAAAATAGGATTTAAAGATTTACATATGGTTACTTTGATACAAACACAGGAATTAAATAGTAGGTGCACATATAACACCTTGACCACATTAAATGTATGTCACTAGCATTCTTCACTCCATATGAAGATGGGGAGATACTTTCACATTAACAGACTAGGTTAGATATTTTCCTCCATTTGGGATCTTCTGTGATTTTTCTTTTCTAACATTTGTTACTATTTTCCAAAATTTCTATCAGAAATGGTTGACTAGAAATGGCAGATTTGAATATTATAACAGAAACTCAGGTTGGTGAAACCCACAGAAACAGCTGACTTGAACAAAGGGCAGCTCTTGGTCTCCAGACTGATAGCTGGGAAACCAACATGGGACTGTTTCAGACCCCATGAACGTGGGTGTCAGTGAAGAGTTCTCAAAAATCTATGGGGTCTTGTAGTAGACCATTAGTTATACCTATCATGGGAATTTATGGACTTTATGAGCCCATTCCACCTAAAGGTATACTCCCGGAGACTATAGACATGGGGGTGAGCCCAGGCCATGTCCCAAATTATATGACAAACTCTGAAGACCCACTATGGAAGACCTCACTCTCCCTTGGGAGCAGAAAGGATATGGGGTAAGTAGGGTGTTATTTTGGGGCACAGGGGAGATGGGGAGGTGGAGAGAACTGGGATTGACATGAAAAACAATCTTGTTTATAATATTTAAAAAATGGAGAAAAAAGAAATACTACAATTCAACATATGGCTCTGTTGTGTCTTACAAATAATAATTCCCCCTTTCACTCAAACAGTAACTAGTGTCAATATACTGATTTAGTAACACCCTCACTCTCCTCATGTGTGTTTCAGTCTCCATCAAAGATGCAGATTATTTGGGGTATTCACTTAACACATATTTGAATACCAAATATCACACTCTGTCTTTGCCTTAGCCAGCCAGACTTAATTGTCATCAGAAGAAGTAAAGTCTATATATTCCTCAGTACCCATGTCCTGGAGCTTGAGAATCCAAGGGTTCTATTAGAAAACATTCTGTGAACTCCTGGAACCAGTTACAAAAAGAGAGGAGTGAAGAGTAAAGGGGTCATAACTGAGCTGCTGATACCTACAGAAACATCAGACCAGAATAAAGGGGAGCTCATGGAACCCAGACTGACAACTGGGAATCCAGAATAAGGCAGATCTAGACACCCTGAATGTGGGTGTCAGTGCAGAGGCCTTGACAATCTATGGGGCCTCCGGTAGTAGATCAGTATTTAACCCTGGCATACAAATGGACTTTGGGGCACATTCCACATGGAGGGATGCTCTCTCAACCAGGGCACATGGGGGAGGGCCTAGGACCAGTCTTGGATGATAGGACAGATTTTGGGTATCCCCCATAGAGAGCCTCACCCTCCCTGTGGTGCAGAGAAGGGATAGGGTGGTGGGTTGGTTAAGGGCAGAAGAGGAGAGGAGGGAGAGCTATTTAGGTTTGATATGTGAAGCAGGATTGTTTCTAAATTAAATTAAAAATGGGGGGAGAAGTTAAGAAAACTATCTGTGAAAGGAATGGAACTGTTATAGCCATGACTCTGCTGCTTTTCCCAGAGTCTGGTTGCAACTTGAGTGGTATGTGTAAACAATGACCTAGTGATAAAACAGCTTCTTCAGGATACAGGACACCCTCACCATCAGGACAAGCACAAGAAGCTTTTGGTGGATGTATAGGAATGCCATTTTCTATGACTCTTCACTCTCTTTCTGCTGATATCTATCAGTTGCATCTTTGTCTCTCTTTAATCTTGGAAGACAGTTCTGCCTTCTCACATGATAGCCAAGGATGTGGAGGAAGTCTCATTCAGGACACTTTGTTGGATGATAAGAGGAGGATGACAGTTCCTCAACCTAAAACAACAAGCAAGCAAATAATTAAAACTAAGGATATCTGAGGTCTCAATTCTTACCACAACACCTTTAATAATATATGTTCTGAAGCTATTAACACATAGCTATTGAAAACTAAAGGAAAACAATGTCATTGTCTTCTCTGTATATGTGGATTTCCTTAAGTATCCAAGATGTCTAGAATTTTTATCAGGGGGTGACACTGTAAACACATAATGAATGGCTTTACCTTAAAATGAGTTCACCAGAATTAACCTTGGCTATAAAGTCTTCTTTTTCAGCTGTGAATAACTGAGAAAAAACTGAAGAATGAGGTTAAAGGAGGACATGTTGATTTTTTCTCACAGTATCTCAAGTGCCCATACATCATGACACCAGTATATTGTTTCTGGGCTGCTGATGACATAGAGTAAAGTGGTACAGGGTATGCGAAGTAGATCAGCTACTTCAAGACATGATTTCAGAAGTAAGGTTATATAAAAGAATTGCAAAGAGAATCTGGGAATGATTGTATTCATGGAATTGCTGTCACTTATTGAGGGTGGTGATCTTTGGGAATCTAGTCAGTGTTACACGTAAAAGTCATTTCTCAAAAAGGAAAGAAAGAAAATAAGGCAGAAAGCAAGCTCTCCACTTTCAACAGACAATGGGAAATGGTAAACTTTCTCATTTCTAAAAGAATATTTAAGAAATCACAAACATTAACTGAATGAAAGCAAGATCATAAACATAAACAATAAGTAGTTAATCTTGAGGTACTGTGTGTTATAATGCAGCATGTGGTGGGACCATGGCAGATTCCATGGCAGGTGAAGAAGAAACACCCCAGGCAGAAAGGGCTTAAGTGTGAAGTTTTATTGGGGAAAGGGAAGGGAGAATGGGAGGGAAGAGGAGGAGGGGGAGAGATAAAGAGGGAGTTAGGGAGGAAGGGAGGGAGGAAGGAAAGCAGGAAAATTCCTGTCTGTCCCTTCATAGGAAGAGGAAAGAGAGCAGATGTGGGTAGAATTTTCCACTTAAAAGACATTTGCACCTGCATGCAGACCATGTAGTGACATAGCAGCCACAGGATCCTTTAGCCATCAGAGAAATACAAATCAAAATACTGTGAGATACCATCATGCATGTATTAGGTTGGCTAAAATCAAAAACACCAATGGCAGTTTATGCTAGACAGGATGTGGAGAAAGGGAAAAACTTCTCCACTGATATTGGGAGTGCAAACTAGTAAGGCAACTTTGGAAGTTGGTATGCCGGTTCCTAAGGAAAATGGTAATAAGCCTACCTCAAGTCCAGCAATTCCAGTCTTAGGCATATACCCAAAGATGCACATTCATACAACCAGGACATCTGTTCAAGCATGTTCATAGCAGCATTATTTGTAATAGCCAGAACCAGGAAGTAACATAGGTGCCCCTCGGGTTAAGAATGGATAAAGATAATGTGGTACATTTATACAAAGGAGTACTACTCAGCAGAATTAAAATTATGGGATCTTGAAATTCACAGGCAAATGGATGGAACTAGAAGAACCTGTCCTGAGTGAGGTAACTCAGTCACAAAAAGACAAATATGGTATGTACTAACACATATAAGGATATTAGACATAGAGCAAATGATTACCAGCTAGGAAAAGAGAAGGACCTTAATGGAGACATACATGGTCCCCTGGAGAAGAGGAAAGGGACAAGATCTCCTGAGCAAATTGGGAAGACAGGGGAGGAGAAGAGGGAGTTAAAAGAAAGATAAGGAGAAGAAAAGAGGGGAGAGGAGGATATGAGGGAGCAAGAAGCCTGAGTTGGGGGAAGAATAGAGGAGGAGAGTAAGCAAATAGATACCTTAATAGAGGAGACACTATAGGTTTAAAGAAAAATCTGGCAATAGGCAAAAGTACAGACATTTACAAGGATGACCCAAACTAACAATATGAGCAATAGTGGAGAGGCTATCTTAAATACCCTTCTGCTATAGTGAGGTTGATGACTACCTTATATGCTGTTCTAGAGATTTCATCCAGTAGCTGATGTAAGCAGAAGCAGAGACCCACAGCTGGGAAGAACTACTAGAATCCAATTGTAGATAGGGAGGAGTGAAGAACAAAAGGGTCAAGACCAGGTTGGGGAAACCCACAGAAACAGATGATCTGAACAAGGGGAGCTTACATTACCCAGCATATGATTGATCCAGGCCCCTTGAAAGTGTTGCTTGGGAGGACTGGGTATCTATGGGGCCTATGGTAGTAGAACAGTATTTATCACTAGTGTACAAAGAGACATTGGAAGCCCCTTTCCGATAGAGAAATACTCTAATAGCCTAGACACATGGCAGAGTACGTAGGCCCTGCCCCAAATGATGTGACAGACCTTGATGATTCCCATGGAAGGCCTCACCCTTTATATTAAGCAGAAGTGGGATGGGATGGGAGTCACTGCTGGGCATAGGAGGATTGGAGGGAGAGGGAACTGGGATTGATATATGAAATAAGATTCTTATTTAAATTAAATGAGCAAGTAAATTAAAAAAATAAAGAGTTGTTCATGAGTTGAGACACCAGTACAAAACCTAGTCTTCCAAAGCTAGGACACAGGATCCATAAGTTCATTCCTGATGGATTATCATTTTATTTAATCTCTTTATAAATTGGTGTTATATTACAGAGAGTTTATTCTAGAAGAAACAATTAAATAGTCTAAGTTAGTCACATAATGTATACATAAAATGCCTTCTATTAATTGAGGAGATATTTTGCATTGTGGGGTTATTCTACTATCTACAATTCTTTCTATGAAGTTTCAACAAGTGTAAATGATCATGAGCTTTTCTGTTTTCACCACAGAGTCAGGAGAGGAGAGCACATTCTTGGTGACCTGCCAAAACTAAAACAGAAGTGTAAACCTTTAAGCCCATACAGTTTTTTGAAAGTCTCTTAATGTGCTAAACTTGCTTTTTACCATCTGAAGTTCGACTTCTGACTAACTGTTCTTGTTAACTGAAATATACCAACCCAAAACATAATTGCTGTGTTTTAAAGCTCACCCTGAGAAAGACTCATCACTACCCTGGGATCACAAAAACACAGGTTAGTCACTTGCAAGCAAATAAAGAATTCTATTAACTTAAACCTATATACCAGTAATTTTCTCTACTGAATATCCCACATGGCAGGTGGCTCAAAACCATGTGCAACTCCAGCTTCAGGAGATCCAGTGATGTCTACTGGCATCTATGGATTGTTGCACACATGTATTCATAAACAGACACATACATATGTGTGCATAAATTAAAATATAATATATATTGGAAACTAATTCACTTTTAAAAATGGCCCATTCTCCAATTGCATGTTCTTAAATTCTTCATTAAAAAATCAATTGGCAGTCTACTTTTAGGCTACCTAATCTACTCCATTGGTCTATATGTTTCTTTTATGTCAGTATATTACTCTTTTACTATCTAGAGCTTTGCAGTATATTTAAAGATAAGGTACACCATGTCTCGTGGCTAGGTATTTATGCCCAAAATTACTTTGGACAAGCATAGTATTTTGTGATTGCATATAATTTTAGATTGTCTTAACAATTCCCTTGAGTATCGTCTTTGTTATTTTGATAAAAATTTCATTGAATTTGTAAATCCAAAAAATAGTACATACATTTTTGCCAAGATTGATTCCTCTAATCTGTGAACACAAGATGTCTTTTTCTATCTTTATGCTTTAGGATTTTTCTATGAGGGATTTATACTTCTAAAGGTATAGGCATATGTTGGTTGATAAGGCAACTTAACACAAGCTGGGCTCATTCAGGAAAGAATAGCCTAAGCGAAAGATGTGCTTCCATTAGATTGGCCTAAGGACAAGTCCTTTGGATGTTTTCTTGAGTGATGATTGATGTGGGAGGGCCCAGTCTAGGGGAAGTGGTGTGATCTCTGGGCAGATGGTTTTGTAACACTTAAAGAAATAAACCTTAGCAAGCTAGTAACAGTGAGCTTTAAGAAGCAACATTCCTCCATAGACTCTATATACGTGCCTTGCTCCAGTTTCCTTCTTGATTTATTACCCCAACTTCCATCAATAATGGACTATAAATACGACAGGTAAACCAACTAAATCTTTCCTCTCCAAAATGGTTTGTTTCAGCATTTTATTACATGAACAGAAACCATCTAGAACAAGGCATCTTAAACCTTGGTTAGATTTGTTTCTAAGTCTCATTCCTCTAAACTTTCCCTTGCCCCTTTTTTTCTGAATACAATTTTTATTTTTATTTGCTTTTCAGTTTATCACTGTTGGCACTTGGCAATGCTCTGAATGTTTTTGCATATTGATTTTGAATTCTAAAATATGTCTAATTCTCTGACACATGTACCAAATGGTCAGATGAGAGGCTTCTGGATTCTTTTGTTTTGAAAGTCAACATTTATTGTCTCCAGGTCAGAGAATTATACATTTTCCTTAGTCTGATATGTCAAATAAGCTCTTACCCCAAAAATGAAGTTTCTGTTTTTGTTCCTTATGTAACATCAGTTCATTTTAGATGCCCTCTCAGTTATTTTAATGTGTTAATAGACATATTTTGGTTCATCAAAATGTGACGCAAAACCACAATTTTAATATTTCAATGAACACTGGTGCTGTTAATTTAGACTCTGTGAGGTAGAACATTATGATGTTGTAAAAAGATAGTAGAAGCTATTAAAGACATGTCATACAAGTAGCAGGGAGCAAAGGACTGAATCAGATGACATACATCTTCCAATAAGAAACAGCCAATGCAGAAAAATGATCCTCCAACTAAGCCTACAGTTGTACATATCACCAGCTCTCCATGAGGCCTTCATGTAATAAAATAATTAAGGGATTACTCTAATAGTTATGTCATATTTCTCATGATCTGATAATCACCGGAAATGCCCTTAGAGTAATTCTGTAAATGTATTGTCTGCTAATATTTATCTTTCTCTTATTATCTGTAGAGTTGCTCAATAGAGATCTTCCTGAAAATTTGAAGTCAAAGAGGATTTTCACCATTTATCATCCCATGAGGTAAACAATAGGCAACGAGAACTGAGCATCTCCTGTATGTCACATGAAGATTGAAGCATCAACAGTGTGTCCTTGAACTTCTCAGAGAACATGGTTAGGCAATTTATTCTCTCTGTTGTGATAGACGTATACTGAATGCTGGCAGAGGACCACAGAGAGAAGGATTAATAAGCAGATACCTGGGTACTTTCAAGCAAAACTATTTCTTTATATAGAAGCAGTCTGAGCACATAAATACAAAAGGAGAAGCAGCTGGGATAGCATAGACTCCAATTTCTGCTTCCCTCGGTAGTTTATGTCATGGCTTGTATCACTGTTGGAGGAGCACTGTAATGCTGTGGACAATAATAAGTTCCAGCATCTTCAGGTTCCAAGCTGCTGAGGCTTAGAGTGAAACATCTCCCAGATTATTGGCCACACCACTGAACCTTGATGGGACACCAGAATGTAAACTATTTCCATAATAGATCAACAGTGTAGGAGGTTGTTCTGATTTCTGCTGGGACCAAAATAGGTAATAGCTAATGTCCTGAGTGGCCACGCAATTGATAATCACTTTGTCTCCTAGAGATGCTGACAGTAGGGATGGAGATTGTGTTACTTGAATGTCACATCTGGCACCTGACAGTAGAAAAACAAACAAACAAAAAATTACACAATTAACCATGTTTAGTAGGAATTTCCTGATTATTGAAGAAGCATAAGATACACTCTGATGAATAAATTTTCTGTCCTGTACAATTTACCTGACAGTCATAGAGGCAAAATTACCAGGGCTTGAGCAGTAATCTTCATGGCCATGCTGGGTCCTGACTATGACTGAATCCTACAGAGACTGTGAGCATTCATCTATGAATCTGTCAGTTCAGGGGGATTTGTTTGGTCTCATGCAAATCAGCAAAGTCTGTCAGGCCAAAGGACAACTGCAGGGTGCGCTCAGCACATTAGCACAGGAAGTCTCAGTCTACAAGAACCTCTACCAGTCCTGAGAGACACATACTTCCTGCTGAGAAAGCATTCCCCCCAGGGACTGCAGGATACATTTAGTCTAGTGTCCTTTAAATAGAGTGGAGTGGCTTTATCTGGTTTAGTTTAGTTTTCTTTTCTTAATCAATGGATAAAAATCATACATTCCATTCTAAAGTAAGATGAACAAAGAGAGATTTAATTCTTTGGAAATTGCAAGAAAAATAAGTTGAGGCCAAAGGGCTTTCTTTTTTCTTCTTGGGAATATTCTGTGACAGATCATCAGGCCGAATAACGGACTGAAATATGAATTTGACTGAATGGTAGATGCATAGAAGAGAACAAAGGGAAGTCAAACAATATATATACACTTTAACCTGCATTTTAAAGTAAGGAAATATAAAAATACACATTGATAATATAGTTTAATGTCCTATAGGGAAAGGAATAGATACTGAGTGTCATAACTAAATTTTTATCCTCAGGTGAGGGATGTCCTTTATTTTTCAAAGCACTTTTCAGTCAGCCAATTTAAGGTACTTACTTGTTCTCTGCCTTTTGAGTCTCTGGCATGAGTCTTTCTCTAAGAACACTAAATAATTCCCAGAGCAATTTCTCCTACACTCAGAAATGATCATTCATGATCTTTCTTACTCAAGTTCTCCCCTGTCAAAACAGTATTTCTGCAGACTGAGTCAATCCTTGAAATTGCTCTCATCCACAACCTGCAAACACCACATCTAATATCACTTTTATGGCCAGATATTGGTGGCACACCCCTTTAATCACAGAACTAGGCATGCAGAGGCAGGCCGATCTCTTTGAGTTTGAGTTCAACCTGGTCTACAAAGTGAGTGCCAGAATAGGCTATACACACACACACACACACACACACACACACACACACACACACACACACACTGCTTCTAGGTTCACACCAGGGAGTTAGTTTTATATCATCTTCACTCTGAGAGGAGGAAACTTCAATTTGAAATAATTCTCCATAAGATAATGCTGTGTACAATTGTATAGAAAATTTTCTTACTAATTGACCCAGAAAGGTTCAGCTTATTGTTGGTAAGGCCACACCTGGACTTGTAGTCCTGGGTTCTATAAGAAAGCAGGCTGAGTAATACATAAAGAGTAAAGTCTTTAGATGTTTTCTGTATTAGCTCCACCTTCAAAATTTTGCCCTCTTAGATTGCTGTCCTGTCTTCCTGTGATGATGTACAGTAATGTGGAAGCATATGCTAATTATACCTTTTCCTTCCCAACATGGTTTTGGCCATCCTCTGTCATCTCATTAATAATAACTCTAACTAAGATACATCCTGAGAGGAATTTTTTTTTGTTTGGAAATTTAATTTTCTTGTGCTACCTAACAATGAGCTCTGGTGTGTCACCATGATGTAATATAATTAACTTTTCCTATCTTTTATCAATAAGAATTTATCTATCCACTTATCTTTTTATTTAACTTCTCATAGTTTTGCTACATTGTCTTAAATCTTTTTAACAAGAATTTTTTTTTTACTTAATGGGGTTTTGGTACATTAATAATCAATGGGTTTAGGATTCGCCCATGCATCAGCAGGACACTGCAAAATTTCTGCAGCATGATGTTGAGACCCTGGTTACTTTAGCATCATGTCAGAAGATGCATAGAGGAAGATCCACAGAATTCAGGGCTCCCTGTGGCTGCAGCAGAACAGATTCCATAGGGAAAAGGATTTCCTTCTAATTGATGCAGTAGAGTTCAGCTTATTGTAGGTAAGGCCAAACCTGAACTTGTGGTCCTGGGTTCCATAAGAAAATAGGCTGAGGCCAGGCGTTGATGACACACCTTTAATCCCAGCACTCGAAAGGCAGAGGCAGGTGGATCTCTGTGAGTATGAGGCCAGCCTGTTCTCCAAAGTGAGTGCCAGGACAGGCTCCAAAGCTAGCCAGAGAAACCCTGTCTTAAAAAAACAAAAAAGAAAAAAGAAATAAAGCAGGGTGAGTGTGCATAAGGCCTAAAGCCATCCAATTAGGTTTTTATTTAACTTCGCATGATTGTTCTACTTTGGCTTAAACCTTTTAACAAGAAATATATATATATATTTGATCCATTTATATTCAATGAGTTTAGGATTCCCCCATGCATCTGAAAGACAATGCAAATTTTTTGCAATAGGATATAGAGCTGATGTTTACTTTAGCATCAAGTCAGAAGAAGCATGGAGGAAGATCAACAGAGTTCAGGGCTCCCAGGGAAAGCAGCAGAGAAGATTCCATAGTAAAAAGAATTTTAAGAAACTCACACTGTTTTATTTGTCCAGGGGTGTTGTATGTCTGTGGCATTTAACATGATATAGTTTGTACAGTGGCAGTTCTGTGTTCTTGGGAGAAATCTACATCAACTCCAGTTTTTCCAACCAGGTTCATTGGGATCTGATAATGCTGTGGGCTTCCTGCTGTTGACAGTATAAACATGGCAAGCAAATGGACATACAGGGCCTTCATGCTGTAATCTATGTTCTGGTCATCTGGAACAGAGTCTGTACATGAATGTGACATCTGCCATCAGTAAATAAAATACACCCTCACATGGAACACCTGTATTCCTACCATCAGCAGTAACAAGTCTTGAAATTCACAGCAAGTGGTGGTATGAAACACCCTATTATGAAATATCTATGTGGCCCTGGGATGGAGTGGTGCTACTTGGGTGTGCAAGGGAGGGAGGAGTGATCTTTGTTTCTTCACAATTCTGGGAGTCATGACCACATTTCCACATAAGTAGATGCAGTTTGTGCTGAGGAATTATTAATGATCACCCTTGGGTACTGAGCTGGGGTTGAAGCCAGGAGATAGGTATTGACTGTAAACTATCAGAAACAGTTGGATTCCATGGCAGAGTTGAAATCTGCACATTAAAGAGAATTTACCCAAACATCATGGGGAGAGTCTATAACCACAATAAGAAAATATGCACAGTCTTCTACAGCTGACTTGTGGGACAAGCCTATAGTAAGAAATTACCAATACGGAATCAGGTAGAAATATAAGGGTATTTAATAGGGAAAAGCCTTACTTACAGAGCAAACCAGCCAGCCGGTGGTAGTCTGTACAGCAAGAAGCAAAGAGAAACCGAAACCGAAAACGCAGTCCCCCTACTCACTCTGACCACGCCCTCACAAGCCCTCAGGTACTCTTGTAGCCAGCCCCTAAGAAGGCGTGGCTACAGCTTCCCCTACAATTCCCCTTTTAGTCTAAAAGAGGATTAAAACTTAACAGTATAAAGGTAAAATATAAGAAGATAACTATCTATTTTAACTAAACCCTAAAGTCATAAACAATAGGAAGCTATTCCTAACTAGGTATATACACTATCCTAAGTGACAACAATGGGGAAAGGGGGCGTAGCATTTTCCAAGTTACTTCCTGCTGAAATGGGACGATGATAGTCATGTGGGGTCCTGTAGAAAGAAAATGTTAGTATCCAGTCCATGTTAGATGGGATTCATTTGATTGAAGATCTCGCTTGAAATCCTCAACTTGATTGAAGTCAGTACCCAAACCTCTGGCCGGAGTGTCAGCTGAAATGGAGCAAGTTGGATCCAGTGCAGTCGAGGAGCTGTGGCCCATTTTCTTTCCAGGGTGTCCAGGGATTGCTGTCAGGCAGGTCTTCATTGGCTGTGTGGGACTCAAACATGAACAGTTAGCAGAGAAATGTTTGCTTGTGTATGTACACATGCTAGGGAATGCAACCATGAGAGCATAACAATTATGAAAGGGTGTACACCTTGAGAGAAAGATCCAAGAAAAGACAAAGACAGTCCCCAAATTCTTCATTTATTCTGTATTACATCAATTGGCTTCTTGATACAACACAGAAACATTAAAGCTTAGTTAAATAATGTGCTTGGATTTTAGAGGAGGAAAGCCAAATCCACCTCTAAATCCAGCATTGGTTTAATTGAATAGCGACTAGGATATAGAGAGTTTTTTGAGAGACAGCTGTAAAGTTTGCCGTATGGCACATTCCTTCTATTTGATGGTTATAGCTACCTTTTCTTCTTAAGTATCTACCCATGCAGTGACTTTTGCCTTCTGAAGATGAGTTTTCCTGTGAAGATAAAAGCAAAACACTTCCCTTTCCTTTGGGAGGTTTCTATTTAGTTTATAAGATATACCTTAGTAGAATACCTGTCATTTGTCCTTGTCGAGAGGTTTTTCCTTTTCCAGTCGAATCTTGATCAACTTTGATGGTATCCAAAGTTTTTCTTCTCCTGTGGAAACCAATGCAAAACCCCTACCCCAACGTAATACATGTCCTGGTTTCCATGCAGAGGTTAGTACATCTTTGAAGTATACTGGCTGATTGAGTTTAGCAGTTTTTTTCGTAGTCTAGTGTCTTTCTGCAGCTGTTTGTCCTTTTTCATTGGCATTAAGAAAGTTTAGTGTTGATAAAGCATTATGCAACCTATGTTTGGGGGGTTTAGTCTTCCAAGCTTGTTTGTTGAGCATCTCCTTAAGTGTTCTATTAGATCGCTCAACCACTGCTTGTCCTGTAGGATTGTGTGGTATACCAGTAACATGCTTTATGTTATAATATTTGAAAAATTGTTCCAATTTCGTAGAGACATATGCTGGAGCATTGTCAGTTTTTATTTGTGCAGGTATACCCATAACTGCCATCACCTCTAGCAGGTGTATAATAACAGAATCAGCTTTTTCAGAGTTAAGAGCAGTAGCCCATTGGAACCCTGAGAATGTGTCTATGGTATGATGCACATATTTCAAATTTCCAAACTCTGCAAAGTGAAAGACATCCATCTGCCAAACCTCATTTCTCCGAATGCCCTTAGGATTACAACCTGCTGGCAATGGAGTTTGATTATAAAAGGAACAAGTAGGACACACTTGATTCTTCATCACTATTCAAACTACCATCTAGAGCAATATCTTTTTTCACAATATGCAAAGAACTGTCTATTGTTCCTGTGAGAGATTGTCTTCCACTGCTATTGGAAATGACCTGACCTTTCTCGATGTGGGGGCCTTCTTGAGGCCCCCCTCGGGGTTTCCCGACCTTAAGGGGTTTTCTTGTATGTCCCTGGTCGATCTACATTCATTGGTCCAGTGTTTGCCCTTACCACATCTTCTACATAATCTAGAAGGCAGTGGCCTTCCATATGAGGCATTGTTAGAATTCATTTGTCTACAATTTCTCTTAGTATGTCCTATTTTACCACAGTTGAAACATCTAGGTTCCTGGAGCCTTCATGGTCTCCAGGGGAAGGCTCTTCCTACCCAAGGTTCTGGTTCATAGTAGTAGTAACCTCTAGCCTCTTGGTATCTATGTTGACCTCTGTAAGGTGCTTCTCCTTGCCAAGCCCTTACATCCTCACCTCTAGACCTTTTAATTTCCTGTTGCCGCTTTAAACCTTTGGAGATGGCTTCTCCTACCCAAGCTCCAGTATCTTGCACATTATAGTCAAGGTTGGCTGCATACAAAACCCATTCTTCTAATGGAGCTGATCTGATCTTTAAAGGCAAAAGTATTCTTTTGTATATAGGGTTTGTATTTTCATAAGCTATTGTATATATAATTGATTGTCTTGTTTCTGGATCTGTTACCTGTAATTCTACTGCCCTAGTTAACCTTTGTAAGAAGTCCTGGAACTGTTCTGTAGGTCCCTGTTCTATTCTGGTATAAGCTTCTAGACGTTCTCCTGGCTCACGAACCTTATCCCAGGCATTTAATGCTGCTTTCCTGCAAAGAGACAGTATATCGTCATCATATTCAGCCTGAACCTGTGGGTCAGCATAAATACCCTGACCAAGAAGCTTATCTAGAGGCGCTTCAAAACCTTCCTTTATGCCCTGACGTTCAAGGAGCTTTGCCTCTTCCCTTACCAATGCCTTCCACTGGATTTGGCATGAATTCTCAAGTACAGCTGCTACCAATCGTTCCCAATCTGTGGGTGTCACCCTGTTAAAGGTTGCCCATGAATGTAATAGCTGTTTTACGTATGGGCTATGGAGACCATATGAGACAACTGATTCTTTAATATTCTTAAGATCCTTCGGCTGTATAGGTTGCCATTCATAAACCATTCGTCCATGAGGGTGTTTCTTAGAAGCTGGCTTTTCTACCATGGTAGCTGGGTACACTAATGGTGTACGAGTAACAACCTTAGAAGAATAGTCACGATACCTGGGTGGAGTAGGTGCCTGGGATTGGAGTGATTCTGCTTCTGAGGCATCCCACTGATCTTTAAGCCTAGCAATGATATCCTTTTGAAAAGTTTCAATCTCCTTAATCATAAAAGATTCTAAGCACGTTAGTGAATCTGTAAATTGCTCTAACTGCTCATCTACACGTTTTTCTAGGTCTTTCATACGATCATCCTTAGACAGCATCTGGATGGCATGGAAACTGCCTTCTAGGTATTGGAGTCTAGATTCCAGGTCATGATTTGCTGATTTTGAGTCCTCAGCAATCGACCGTATGGACCTATGTAATCTGTCAGCCCTGTACTGTAAATTATCTTCCAAACATTCAAATCTAGACTCAAACTTCTGATCTGCTACCTTGGATGCTTCAATGACTGATTGAATGGCATTGTCCAATTCTTCAACCCTATGCTGGGTATTTTGCACCGTTGCATCTAGTTGATGAGTAACATTGCCTATCTGAGTTTCTAGCTGGCTACAGATATTCTTTAGCTGGTCATGGTCTTCTGACAGCCTAGCCTCTAAGGCCTCAGACATGGAGGATCTCTCTGTGTTTATCTTATCATAAATACGCTGTATCTCATCAGACAGCTCTGTCTTTAGTGTATTGGACACAGAGCCAAGCTTATCATCCAATTTCTGTTCCACTTGCTGCACAATTGTGGTCTGACCTAATCGTAAAGCTGTTATTTCCTGCAAGCAGGTGGTGAGGTTATCCTTATCCCTATTCCTGTGTCCTCTGGCTAGTAATACTATTTGTACCAGCAAGCTAACTGCCATTATGGCATATAGGCCAGTAATTGGCACATTAACATCCTCCTCAAACAGTGAATTCACGTAATAAGCAAAAATATTACCAATTTTAGCAAATGATAAATATTCCGCCATAATTTTACCTGATTTCTACTCCAGATGTAGTAAATATATTTGATCAGCAGGTAGCACAGGCGTTCAGTTATTCCGAGGCGTTTGGCAACAGTCGGTCAGCGGTGGAGAGAGTTCACAAAAGCGGCTGCGCTTATCTTAGAGAGTATACGGCCTTGCGGCTACAACCATTGAAACAGATTCGGGCTTTCCCGCAGGCCAGGGGAAGCCACAGCTGAAAGCGGAGGCCTACCTGGACTCTAGGCAGCTAGAAACTGTCTCTGAGCTGGGTGGATGGTTCTGAGCAGCTCAGCAGCAGTGGGTCGGCTGCTAGCCGGGAACGCCTGTGGAGAGTGGGTGCTTTCCGGGCCTAGGCGGCGGGCCCGATGGAACCCACAGCCTGTCCCAAATGGGGTGTGGGTTTCCAATATCCCGCTTCTGACACCAGATATAGTAAGAAATTACCAATACGGAGTCAGGTAGAAATATAAGGGTATTTAATAGGGAAAAGCCTTACTTACAGAGCGAACCAGCCAGCCGGTGGTAGTCTGTACAGCAAGAAGCAAAGAGAAACCAAAACCGAAAACGCAGTCCCCCTACTCACTCTGACCACACCCTCACAAGCCCTCAGGTACTCTTGTAGCCAGCCCCTAAGAGGCGTGGCTGCAGCTTCCCCTACACAAGCCTCCAGTGTACATGAGGAAAAATAAAATGTACATTGGTAAACAATAAAAAAATACTAAAAAACAAACAAACAACAAAAAGAAAATCCAACAATGCAGCAATAGCTTACAAAATGTCTTATCTTTCTAAGAAAAGACATGGTCTATCTGAGAAGAAATAAAAGAAGCACAGATGCTCCCTGGTAGTAAATTTCTATTTTCTTCATCTTGAAAAGATCATGTCTGAAAAGTATCCCTTGATCTCTCCTATCTCTCTGCCCTCCACTGCTGCCCCCGTCATCACTGCTCCTTTACTTTCTGCCTCTTCACTCTGCTCTGCATCCTCTTCTCACACAGACTAACTAAGGACTTTCATATGTTACATTTTTAGGACAAGTCAACTAGTCTCTTTTTGCCTGGATATCACAATGACCAGTCAGTGAGCAGCAATGGCCTTGCACATAACTATAAGTTTTTGAGGGTTTCCAGACAGTAAACAATTGGCTGAAACTAGAGGTTGGGGTGTACATACATACTGAAGTTGCTGCAATCTTTAAGCTTGAATCAGCAATAAATAGCACCTGGGAGAACGATCTTGTGTATTTGTCTCTTGGGGCAACCACATATTGTTCCCAAAGACAAGCAGCCTGCTTTGAATCTACTCTGAAGTCTGAAGCTAGTTGTCTTTGTGAATGGCTGTTACTGAAAATCCTATGTCAGTCTGAGTAATGTAAAGCATACTAGTGTTATTTCCACTCATCAAATAGAATGTCTCACACTCCATGGCGAGCAGAAAGGGGTTGAAATAGGGAGTGGTGGAGCAGAGAAGGAGGGGAGGGACAGGGTACTGTGACTGACATATAAAAGAAGCTTGTTTCTAATTAATATTGCTCTAATTACAAATACAAAAATTAAAAATAATTAGTGATTTTTGATAATATTTTAATAATTCAAAAAGATTTTCAGAGACTATTTCTCTGTGTTTCAATGTCAGTATTTCTGTATCTGTGTCTCTGTGTCTCTGTCTTGGTCTCAGTCTCTCTCTCTCTCTCTCTCTCTCTCTCTCTCTCTCTCTCTCTGTGTGTGTATGTGTGTGTGTGTGTTGAAGAGACAATTTCCCTGCACCCTTAGAGCAGTCTTGGTCTTATGTATCTCAAAAACTATTCTCTTTTCTTCCTTGGTCTTACAGCTGCATAGCACTATTGATTGCTTTGCTCCAATAAGAGCTTTACAATGAATTTAAAGAGGAATATATTTTACTTGCTGCAATATTGGGGAAGCATTTGGCAAGAAGCAACCACCTGTTCAGGAACCTAAAGAATTTTTCACCCCCTGTAACAAATAGGCAACAAATCACATTTGACCATCTTTCATAAATTTTAAAATCTCTTGGGATGTTTGAAAATTATTTCATGAATTAGAGAACACATACCATGTTAAAACTTGTAGCATCCAAAAAAACAAAACAAAACAAAACAAAAAAAAACAAAAAAAGCTGGGCATTGGTGGTGCATGCATTTAATCCCAAAACTCGGGAGGCAAAGACAGGCAGAACTCTGTGAGTTCAAGGCCAGCCTAGTCTCCAGAGCGAGTGCCACGATAGGCTCCAAAGCTACACAGAGAAACCCTATCTCAAAAAAACAAAAAAAAGTTGTAGGAAATATTCCTTTGATGAGGGACGATGTGGGTATAAAGATAAATATTAAAAATATGGTTAGGGATTATGCTGATTTAGTTAAGTGCAAGTATTTATGGTCCCCAAGATTCATGACCTCACTAGCTCCAGGTTTTTAACTTGGTTTCTATTAACAGACATGATTTCCCACTTGTAGATTGGGCCTTATATCCAATTTAAAAGCTGTTGATTGCCTCCAAGTTATGTGCACCACCACTGCAGTGCAACATTAGACACTATGTCTTGGTCACTGTTTTAGTTTATAGTCATCACAAGTGAGTAGTACTATTTGTAGCTTCCCTTTCTTGACAGCTTCCATAGAACATTCTGGAACCATGAAAGCTAATATCTTATATGATGCTTGCTATAATTTTATTTTAATTTCAAAACAAGTGTTTGAGCTGAAAAAATAGAAAATTTATGCAGTTTCTGTCACAAAATGTATCTACAATGATGCATGGAAAGTAGCAATACTGCCTTTCAATTACTATAAAATTATAATATAAAAAGGAATTGATAAATGACATAAAGTGATTGCATATTTTGAATAATTAACATCACTATGCTTATGAGATCCTCATACCATTGGTGGAGAGTCACCAGCTTAAAGAAGGAGAATGACAGTGAAAAGGCATATTGTCATCAGGAGAAGACACCTTCAAAGACAGTTTGAGGCATCTTAGATAAGAAAGACAATGATGGATTCTTTTATTAGGGCACTAGATTAAGCACACCCATCTGGAGTCTGATTTAAGATCAGAAAGTATCCTGTGCACTAGTACTATGAGATCCTCACTTTCTGATTTTGGAAGATATAAGGCTGTAGTTATTTATCACAGGAGACACATAAAACAAATACATGAGGTGTTCTTTTCCTCTTTTCAAGGAAGGTTTTCTTATGATTTTGGAAATTTTTCCACATTGCTATAATTTAATGTCCATTGTTAAAAGAGTCATAAATCATCTTGTACTGATAACAGTAAGCTTCACAGACTAAAGATATGTTTTAGTGGTTAAGAAGACTGATTTTTTTTCCTTAACTCTGAGACAAGGTGATCTAACCCCCTTCTGGATTCTGCAGGCACAAATCAGTCTGGTAGTACATTGACATATATCCAGAATAATTTTCCTACACACAAAATAATAAGATAATACAAAAATAAGAGTAGTCTTTAGTACAATGTGACATATTTAACAAATGGGCTTAGATTCCCATATTTTTCAGTTAGAAAACATATTTATATAAGTTCATATAGTTGATGAACCAGCTTTTCATCTTCATGCAAGTTGGTTTACTTATGTAGAAAATTAAACTAAATTCAAGGGAATATGTTTGGGAACAGCCTTCAAACCTATATAGTGAAGAAACACACGGTATAAAAATAACCATGATATAAAACAATCCACAATTTAAACTAATCGATAGTATGAAGTAACCAATAACATGATTCAATACATTATATGAACATCCTTTTTAACCAGCTCCAAATGCTTCTCTCATATCCCATTGAGCCAGTGTCACAAGGCTCAAAACAGAATAAAAGTTCAGTTAGACCAAGAGACTGTTACTAGTGTTTATATCCACTAGTTCTTTGGACATGACCTTCTCCCTCAATCTTAGACTCATAATGTGTAACCTACCTGTGTCTCCTACAATCCTTTACATGATCCCAACTTGAAGGCAAACATTCAATTTGAGAAGATTACAAAGGAAAAGAAGAAGCAAGAAGTTTTAAGAGGAAAGATTAGTAACATTTTAGGTACATCAAATAATTTCATGTAAAATAGAGTCATATAAAAATGCTTGACCAAAAACAAAACACCAGAAATTATTCTTTTACATTTGTCTATATTTTTAAAATTTGCTAGCATGAGTCATCTTATATCTCAGAAATGAGGCTATGCTCATGAATAAATTTTGTCAGTGTATTTACACATGGTAGGGTGTACTTGAACAGACATAAAGTTAGTTTTTCTGTGTTCATGCTTAGCTTATCTGAAGACCCAGCATCCTCTTCATGTTGATGATTCTTATATAATGAAAGAATGTAGGCATGGGCTGGTCATTCCAAAGAAATAGGTAAGGCTCTTCTTGTCTAGAATTCTCAAGTTTAACCAACTCTCTTGATATTTCAGGCTGATTCTCCTATATACACTTGGAAATTGACACACATGAGGCAGTTGAACCATCTAATGCAAGATTGTTGCTGGACTTTGTATTACAGTGATAGAAATGGACATAGTAGGCATGTAAAAAAACTTCCAAGCAACTCCATTTCTGCTCATCTGAATTAGTCATTGTTTCACTGTCAGTTAATTGATCCATGATGCCAAGAAACAGGTTGGAAAGCCTATTGTTGAAGAGCTGGGGAGGCTGCTCTGGTTTCAACATCTACACATCTAAATTGTGTTACCATTGCTCTGTATGATGTCCTGATTGATCTGCAGAAATAGAAATAGCTTCTCCAGGGCCAACTGGCTGAGTTAGCACAGTTTGGGTTATCATGATATTAGCACTAAATCCTAAGATGAGGGGAAATGTTATTTAATATATTTACATAGCAAAATTTTTAAAATTATTTCTTCTTATTACTTATTTCTTACCAATCATGTTCACAGTCTTGGTTCATATCATCACATACTAGAATGTTCTTACAAAAAGTCAAGACCATGTCTAATTTTTCTTTCTATAAAGCAAGAAATTATAGGATCAATCATATTTAAATATTTTATAAATGTTTTATGATATTTTGTATTTGATGAATGTTCTTTTATTAATTGTTTTGATTTAAATTAGAAACAATCCTACTGTACATATCAATCCCATATCCTTCTCCTTTACATCCTCCCTTGTCCCCAACATACCCCTGTCCTAACCCCTTTCTGTTCCACAGAGTGGGTGAGGCATTCCATGGGGCATCTTGAAAGACTATCAAATCATGTGGGACAGGTCCTAGGCCCTCCCCTGTGTGACTAGGCTGAGAGAGGATCCCTCTATGGGGAATGGGCTCCTGAAGTCCATCTGTATTCTAGGGATAAATAGTGATCCACTACCAGAAGCCCCATAGACTACACAGGCTTCCTAACTGACACTCACATTCTTGGGGACTGGTTCGGTCCTATGCTGGTTTCCCTTTGTCAGTCAGGTGTCCATGAGCTCCTCAATGCATTTCTTGCTGAATGTATTTGATAATAAAAATATGTAATAAAAGAAAAATACATATTCTTAAATACATAAAGCATACTGCAAGTACTGTACTCTTCTATGACCAGAAAACAAATCCTTGTTCATTCTGGCCTCTCTCTCAGTCAAATATCTATACTCATAGACCCATACTGGAGCACAATAGCTGCCATCTCACATTAACAGGTCATGGATGATCAGTGGTGGAGTTCAAGAGCCCACTTTATGCTACACATATGTCTTAGCTGGGGTTTCTATTACTGCAGAAAAATGAACAAAAAGCATGTTTAGGGAGTGAAATATTTATTTGGCTTATACTTAAAATTTGATATTCATAATCAAAGAAAGTCAGGATAGGAATTCATACTTGTCAGGATTCTGGAGTCAGTAGCTGATGGAGAAAACATGGAGGGGTTTTGCTTAACTTTCCTGGCTTTCTGTGTACAAGGAGTTCTTGATTTGTCTAGATAATAAATGGCTTGAGTCACATATAGAGGGAAATCTGGAGGTATCTCAGAGAAGGAGCAAGCCATAGCACACCTTAACTCCTATGCATCTCTGCAGAAAAGAGAGTGATTTCCTGTTTGTTCCTGATTATATTCTGATTCTGCCAAGCTACATCATTTCCTGCTTGTCTGTACAGATGTCCAGACCTCTATGATTAGTAAGTGGCAGGTTTCGGCCCATCTATGTCACTTCCTGGGATCAAATGACAACTCCTCTCTACCTACACTTCCTAGAATCCTCCTTGTCCGCTAGTCCTACCTATCATCCTGTCTGGCCTGTCAGTGTTTTGTTCATCAACCAATATGACATTCATATATACAGAAGAAAATTCCACCTTTTTTCAACTTGCTTTGTTACAGAACCCAGGAACACAAGCCCCAAGGTGGTAGCACCACCCATGGCCTAGGTCCCCCTGCATTGTCACTAATTTAGAAAATCCTTAACAGCTAGATCTCAAGGAGGCATTTTCTCAACTGAGGCGCTTTCTCTCAGATGACTCTAACATGTGTCAAGTTGATGCACAAAACCAGCTAGTGCAACATTCACCTTGAAACCCATTAGCTATCTGTCTCTGAGTCCACTCTATGATAGATAAGTTCCAAGAAAATCTGACTCAGTGACTTCCACCAAAAAGTGTGCAGCCATGAACATTACACCTCAAGATATCACATGTTCAGGCCCGTTACTGAATCATAATTTTGAACAGTTGCATTTCATTGATTAAACTGAAGTCCATAAGATTGGAATTAGAAAGGTCTGATTAGAGATTGATTGAGAAGAGAACATAAAGGAAAATATAATGGAATGTGTGTGATATGAATGTAGACAGTAAGAATATTAGGGACCAGCCCTGTAGCAGGCTCACGAGGCTCAGGTGAATCTGCTCACTGCTCCGCCCCCCAACCTACCTCCCCCATCAACCCCTGCTTGCTTCTGCCTCAGCCACCCCGGATAAGAAAGGACTTACTCAGACTGAAAGGACCACTCTGAGTCTGGACACACCTCACCCCTGTCCAGACATCATCTTGTGCCATCTGGCTGCTGCCTGAGCCTGAGCCCTCCGCCTTCTTTCAGAGAGAGGAAGAGACTCCCCCTGCACTCACTGAAAGAATGGATGGGAAGAAGACAGAGTAAGAACACACTCAACCACAGAAAGACCAACATGGCACCACCAGAATCTAGGGAATCCACACCAGCAATATCTGAAAAGCCCAACACAGAGTATGAAGAAAAGATGGACCTCTAAAATTATCATAGGAAGTTGATAGAGTCCTTTAAAGAGAAAACAAAAAAATCACTTAAAGAAATAGAAGGAAAAATATTACATGAGATGGAGGAAAAGACAAATAAAAACTCAAGAAGTAAACAAATCTCTTAAAGAATCTGAAGAAAGCAAACAAAAAACAACCAAGCAAATGAAGGAAGCACTCGAAACAATTCAAGGCATGAAAGCAGAAATAGACAAAATAAAGAAAACACAGAATGAGGGGATGCTGGAAATAGAAAGACTGGATAAATGATCAGGAACTAAAGATGTGAGTATAACTATGGAATTCAAGAGACGGATGAGATAAACTCAGTTGTTGAAAACTCGCTAGAGGATATACAGACATCGACCAAAAAAAAAAAAATCTCAAGTCCAACATATTCCTAATACAAAATATCCAGGAAATATGGGACACTGTGAAAAGGCCAAACCTAAGAATAAGAGGTACAGAAGGAGGTGAAGAAATACAGCTCAAAAGTACAGAAAATATATCCAACAAAATCATAGAAGAACACATCCCCAACCTACAGAAGGTTATGCCTATGGAAGTACAATAAGCTTACAGAACACCAAACAGACTGAAACACAAAAAGAAGTCCCCTTGACACAAAATAATCAATACAAAATAAAGAAAAAAGATTAAGAACAGCAAAGGAAAAGGCCAAGTAGCATATGAAGGCAAACCTAACAGAATCACACCTGAGGTCTCACTGGAAACTTTGAAAGACAGACAGTCCTGGATAGATATCCTACAAACACTAAGGAAGCATGGATGCCAACCCAGACTACTGTACCCAGCAAAACTTTCAATCTATAGATGGAGAAAATAAAGATATTCTATGGTGAAGCAATATATATCCACAAATACAGCAATACACAAAGATCTTGAAGGAAAACTGCAACCCAATAAAGATAAATACAGTCACAAAAACATAGGCCATAGATAATCCAATTTTACCAAACACGAAAAGAAACAGGAGGGCGAAATCCACACACAATGACACCACCAACAATAAATCCAAAACAAATAAGAACAAAGAATGGATATTAATATCCGTCAATGTCAATGGTCTTAAAATGCCCATAAAAAGATACAGGCTAACAGGATGGATATGAAAACATTATCCATCCTTCTGCTGTATACAAGAAACACTTCAACTTCAAAGATCGGTGTTAACTCAGAGTAAAGGATTGGGAAAAGGCTTTCCCATCAATTGGGCTCAAGAAAAAAGCTGGTGTAGCAATCCTATTATCTAGCAAATTAGGGTTCAAACTAAAACCAATCAAAAGAGATGAAGAAGGGCATTTCATAACCATCACAGGAAAAGTCCATCAAGATGAAGTCTCAATCCTGATGATCTATATCCCAAATATGAAGGCACCCATATTTGTAAAAGAAACATTGCTAAAGCACAAACCACACATAAAACCACACAACACTTATAGTAGGAGACTTCAACACCCTGCTTCCAATACTAGACAGGACCACCAGACAAAACTTAAGAAAGAAACAAAGGATCAAACAGAAGTTATGACCCAACTGGGTTTGACAGATATCTATTGGACATTCCATCCAAACACAAAAGAATATACATTCTTCTCAGCACCACATGGAACCTTCTCTAAAATAGACCACATAGTTGGCAACAGAGTAAACTCCCACAGATACAAAAGAATTGAAACAACTCCTTGTATCTTATCGAATCACCATGCTTTAATGCTGGAATTCAACAGCAATACAAATTGCAAAAAACATACAAACTCACAGAAATTGAATAACACACAATTGCACCATTCCTGGGTTGAGGAAAAGATAAAAAAAGAAATTAAAAACTTTCAAGAACTTAATAACAATGTAGACACAACATACCCAAACTTATGGGACACTCTGAAAGCAGTGCTAAGAGGAAAATTTATACCAGGAAGTACACATGAAGAAACTGGAGAATGGTCACACTAGAGAATTGACAGAAAAACTGAAAGCTTTAGAACAAAAAGAAGCAAACTCTACAAGGAGAAGTAGATTCCAGGAAATAATCAAACTGAGGGCTGAAATCAATAAATTAGAAACTAGGAAAACATTACAAAAAATCAATGAAACAAAGAGTTTTTTCTTTGAGAAGATCAACAAGATAGACAACCCTCTATCCAATCTAACCAAAAGGCAGAAAGAGAGAGAGTATGCTAATTAACAAAATCAGAAACAAAATGGGGGATATAACAAGGGACACTGAGGAAATCCAGAAAATCATCAGGCCATATTTTGAACACCTGTACTCCACAGATTTCAAAAATCAAAAGGATATGGACAATTTTCTGGATATATATCACTTACAAAAATTAAACCAAGAACATTTAAGCAGTTTAATTAAGCCTATAACCACTAATGAAAGAGAAGCAGTGATCAAAAGCCTCCCAATCAAAAAAAAAATGCCAGGGCCAGATGGCTTCACTGCAGAATTCTACCAGAAATTCAAACAAGTGATAATGCCAGTACTCCTCAAATTTTTCCACACAATGGAAACACAAGGGACATTGCCAATCTCTTTTTAAGAGGGTACAATGACTTTAATACCCAAGCCACACAAACATACAGCTCAAAAAGAGAACTACATACCAATAATCCTCATTCACATAAATGCACAAATACTCAACAAAATATTGACAAATCAAATCCAAGAACACATCAGAAAAATCATCTACTATGATCAAGTTTGCTTCATCCCAGGGATGCAAGAATGGTTTAACATATGAAAATCCATCAGTGTAATCCACCATATAAACAAACTTAAAGAGAAAAACCACATGATCATCTCACTAGATGCTGAAAATCCCTTGACAAAAATCCCAAATCCCTTCATGATAAAGATCTTGGAGGGTATTCCCAAACTTGGAGTACATCTAACCTACAGCCGGAGGAAGAAAGGAGACACACCCAGTTCCAGTTGTGACACAAAAAACAGCTTGATTTCTTGCCACAAACAGAAACACAAAATTGTTTTGCCAGTTTTCCCATTGGGAAAAGGGACCCATTTAGTACAGTTGGATATTGGCATAAACCAGAGTGGCAGAAGCTCCTTCACAATGCTTAATTAAGACATGGACAAAAGACTTTTTAGTTAACTTTCAAAGACTGATATTACAAACCTGATGTTAGAACATCGGACTTTGAGCAAGAAATAGAAATGGTCAAGGGGCATTGAGTCCCAGGAAGGGAATAAATATAACAAGGTTTAGAATTGTGGAATTGTTCACACCCCACAGATTGTGAGAATATCTTATTGTCTTTTGATTGTATTGTAACTCACCCTAATGTATGTTCATGTTGGAATTGTTAATATCTGTAACCTTGCTAATTTGTGTTATGCAAATTTTATTAGAAACTAAAGTCAGAGTACAATGTAACAAAATGTAATATGTAATTTACAAGCCTTAGGATAGAAATATGTTTTAGGGAGCAAACTTTAATAAGGTCCCTATCAGAGGCACTAGAGGCATGGCCATGCAGATTGTAAAAGGACATTTTAACCTTTACATGTCTTCATCCACAGGAGAAGGTTTACATCCACAAGAGCTGAGGTGCTATTTCCTGGAGGTTTCTTGTTGATTCAGAGTGCTTAGAGCTGGACCATGGCCCATCCCCCATAACCTTATTTGTATTACAGAGACTGTTTCCAGCCAGAGACGGGTACAGTTTTCCTCGCCTTCAGCGAATCTTAAGACAGAACACATGTGACAGAATGTGTGAATCCATGACAGGCACCCCTGGTAGGTTTAACAGAACCCCCTAAGACAGGCCCAGTGATCTGTCCTGATGCAGAAGCACAGGTTTGTTGTTGGGAGCTGCAAAGTACCGTGCCCAAAACATGAAGCCAGTTTCCGCCTTCCGCCAGCCCGACAGCGAGTACTCTCTGTGGTAAACAACTCCTAATTTGGTAAAGGCCATGTATCCACTTAATTCTGCTTGGAGACAACCTATCCTGGCACGCCACATAGGGTTAGGTGATTGGTAGATGTAGACTATATCAGGCCCTGTCTTCCTCTACCTGGGGCCGCCATTCAGTGTAAATCAAGTTTTCCCGAATAAACTGTGAGAAGGTTCCTCGCTGTTGCATCGTTCTTGCTGGTCAAGGGTGGACACAAGTGGTGGCCCATACCGGGAATGAGAACTTCTCACAGTCGGGGTGGCGCCGGTAAGTTCCCAAGGTAAGTGGGACAATAAGGTCCACGGTGAATGCGGTGAATGTGGCAATAAGGTCTCCGGTAAAGGAGCAATAAGGCCCTCAGGAAAGAGGCAATAAGGTCTCTGGTAAAGGAGCAATAAAAGCCCTCTGCAAAGAGGCAATAAAGTCTCAGGAGAGGAGCAAGACTGTTCAAGGCAAAAGCGAACTGAAAGTAAACACCTCGATCCTGCTTTAACTTGCAGAGTGAGAGTAAAGTGAATGGGCCCCGCTATTATAGTGGTGATTTGGCTGCTCTTTAACATTGCAGTGTGGGCTTTTGTTTTTTAGTGGTGTTATCCGACTTGCACACCTTTGGAGCGCACAAACTAAAACAAAAGCACAATGGGATCATCACAATCACATCCAATTTTTCTGGCTCTTCAAGAGATGCTTCATTCTAAAAATTTAAGGTTAACTAAAGCCAGGTTGCAGAGGTTCCTGAATGAATGCGATGCTATTGCACCCTGGTTCGCAGCCTCAGGCAATCTCTCGGTGTCTAGTTGGGATAAGTTAGGGAAAGACCTGGACTTTGCCTGGAAACAAGGAACATTGAAGCCTTGTGTTCGGCCGGTATGGCGACTGGTATGCAGCTGTCTAGAGGACAAAGAGGGAAATAAGAAAGATTTTATTTCTTTCAAGAAGAAAGATCAGAACAGTCAGAAAGTGAGAGAGGAAAGGAAAAATGGAAAGGGAATAAGAAGCGAGTCTATCCTTCTCTAGGAGAGTTGAGGAAGGAATTAAAAGAACCAGGAGAGGATTCAGAATCAGAGCAGGATATATGTGAGGATGAGGACCTCACGGAGGATGAGGAGGGAGAGATTATTGAGCTCATGCAAAAATATTCCTTAAAGGTACCAGAAAACAGCGCCCTAAAATGGCGGCTGTAAAGCAAGGGCACCACCCTATCGCTCCTCCCCCCTACTGCTCACAAGAGGAAGTCGGAGCTCCTGGTTGCTCCACCTTATGTCTGGAAGTGTGGGAGACTGTTCCCACTGAGTTCCAGATTGATTGATCAGTGGCTTATCCAGTTTTTACAGATGGTAACCATCAGAGATATCATGAGCCGATTGAATTTAAAATAGTCAAAGCTCTGGCAGAGTCGGTAAGCACCTATGGGGTGATGGTAGCTTTTACAATTGCTCAGGTAGAAGCACTCAAACGCTTCTGTATGACACCTAGTGATTGGATGAATTTGGTAAGAGCTTGTTTATTGCCAGGACAATATTTGGATTGGAGAGCTTTCCAGATTAAATTTGCTAATGATCAAGGTGCGGCTAATGGCATGGCTGGTAATCCAGCCTGGGATGTGGACATGATTCTTGGTCAGGGACGTTTTGCACAGCTACAAACAGGATACCCCCCTCAAGTGTATGATCAGAATAACCAAATAGCCATTAGGGCTTGGAGGTCTCGGCCCAACAACGGTAAGGTCAGTGGAAATCTTACAAAGATATTACAAGGTCCTATGGAACACTTTTCAGACATTGTGGCAAGAATGGTAGAAGCTGCAGGACAAGTGTTTCAGGATGCAGATGCTGCTATGCCTTTGATCGAACAGCTGATTTATGAACAATGTACAAAGGAGTGTAGGGCTGCAATAACTCCATATAAAGGTAAAGGCCTTGAGGTCTGGATGAAGGTCTGGAGGGAGTTGGGGGTCCACTGACCAATGCTGGCGTAGCAGCTGCTGTGATGCAATTAACTAAGAAAGGCAGAAGTTCAGGAGCTTGCTTTAAATGTGACAAGCAAGGGAATTTGAGAAAGCAGTGCCCAGAAGGAGGAATTACTAAAGTCAATAATTCTACCCCGTGCCCTAAGCAACCTGGCTTATGCCCTAGATGTAGAGAATGCAATCATTGGGCTAAGGATTGTAGATCAGTAAAAGACATCAGTGGACAGCCTGTTGTTCAGGGGTAGGGAGGAGCTCGTCAAAAAACGGACGACAGGGCCCACAACCCCAGGGCCCACAAATATATGGGGCCATGGAGGATCAGAACCAGGAGCAGAGTCCCAAAACCTGGCTCCCTCTCGACATCTGAGAGACCAAGGATGGCCAGTACAGGCTCCGGGGGGCTGGACTTATGCTCCACCACCAGACTCTGTATTAACTCCCAGAATGGCAGCCCAGCTCATTGACACTGATTTTATGGGACCCCTTGAGCCTGGCACAGTGGGCCTGCTTATAGGAAGATCATCTGCAGCCTTGAAAGTTCTACGAGTACATCCTGGAGTTATAGATCCTGATTGCATGGGTGTAGTAAAGATCATGGTAGAATCTCCTAGAGGGATTACAACCATTTCTCCTGGAGAGAGGATAGCACAGCTACTGCTTTTGCCAAGTTTACATGATGAGTTTCCAGCTCAACCAGAGTGAGAGGAGAGGGAGGCTTTGGTTCCACTGGATCGAACTTAACTCTCCTAGCTTTAGACCCTGATCAACATCCGACCCTTGAGTTAATAGTGAATGGTAAGCAAATCCTAGGCTTACTAGATTCTGGAGCTGATAAGAGCATCATAGCCACCAAAGATTGGCCCTCTGGTTGGCCTATACAGGTCTCTTCTCAAACTTTACAAGGTTTGGGATATGCTAAGGCTCCTGATATGAGTGCTAGACAATTGCCTTGGAAAGATCAGGAAGGGCATTCAGGGACCATAAAGCCTTATGTGTTAGACTTACCAATTTCACTATGGGGAAGAGATTTGTTAAAGGATAGGGGTTTTAAACTCACAAATGAATACTCAGAAACATCTCAAGATATCATGAATCAAATGGGATACGTCCCAGGTCAAAACCTCAGAAAATATCTGCAGGGTCGAACTAGTCCTATTATTCCACAACTGAGACCAAAGAATCTAGGTCTGGGTTTTTCCTAGGGGCCACTTGGGGAGGTATTCCTATTACCTGGAAAACAGAGGAGCTGGTATGGGTTCCTCAGTGGCCACTTTCCTCTGAAAAACTGGAGGCTGCTAGGACTCTACTGCAGGAGCAGCTGGATCTGGGGCATATAAAATCCTGTTTCCCCATGGAATACTCCTATTTTTGTCATTAAGAAAAAATCTGGTAAATTGAGATTGCTCCATGGTCTTAGAGCTATTAATCAGCAGATGCAAATTATGGGCCCTGTGCAATGTGGTCTTCCACTTTTAACCTCTTTACCTGCATCATGGCCTATCATCTCTATAGATATTAAAGACTGTTTCTTTCCATACCTTTGTGTGCCAAGGATTCAGGGCGCTTTACATTTATGCTGCTCTCTTATAATCATGAGCTACCTGATCTAAGGTATGAATGGATAGTGTTACCACAGGGGTTGGCCAATAGCCCTACCATGGTTCAATTGTTTGTCGCAGCGGCCATTGCTCCTTTGAGAATGGACTTTCCAAAGATTAGATGTGTTCATTACATGGATGATATTTTATTGACTGCCAAAGATGATAAAACGCTGAACAAGTCATATGTAAAATTGGTAAAACTGCTTGAGATGCATAATTTAGTCATAGCCGAAGAAAAGGACACTGCTATTCCCTATCTGGGGGCTAAGATTCTTGCTCATACTGTTATACCACAGAAGATAGAGATTAGAAAAGACAATTTAAAAACTCTTAATGATTTTCAGAAGTTGTTGGGAGATATAAATTGGAAAAGGTGTTATTTAAAATTACCTAATTATTAGTTGAAACCATTGTATAATATTCTCAATAGTGATTCAGAGATAGATTAACCTAGGCAGTTAACTGCTGAAGCCAGAGAAGCTTTAAAGAATGTGGAGACAGAATTACAAAATGCCAGGCTTAAACACCTAATAGAAAACGTGGATATTCTTCTGTGTGTGCTCCCAACATTCTCCCAGCCTACAGCTTTGCTGTGGCAAGATGGTACGTTACTATGAATTTATTCTAAATCCTCCCCAGGAAAAACTATTGAATACTATCCTGCAGCAGTTGCTGACTTGGCTCAAAATGGGATACAGCAATGCCTTCAATATTTTGGGAGAATGCCAAATAAGATCATAATCCCATATACTGCTCAACTGTGGATGATTGGGCCATTCTGCACTGCAGATTTTCAGAAGAAACAGATAATCATTATCCAAAACACCCTTTAACGTCATTTTTTTTAAACAACATTTGGTCATTTTTTCTAAAATGACTGCAGCTGCTCCTATTGCTGGAGCCCCAAACAATTTCACTGATGGATCCAAGACGGGCTGTGGAGCCTATATTATAGAGCATCAGGACCCAGTGTGCTTCCAATATCAGCCTGGCTCCCCCCAGATTATTGAATGTAAAATTGTCCTTGAAGTGTTTAGAAATTGCCCATTCCCCTTTAATCTAATTTCTGATTCGGCATATGTTGTGAATGCTGTCAGGTCCCTGGAGGTTGCAGGACCTATCAAACCTAATAGTACAGTTTCCATACTCTTACAGGAGTTGCAAAAGTTGATCTGGCATTGCAATCAGAAATTTTTTATGCAACATTTAGGGCTCATACCAACTTGCCTGGACCTCTATCAAAAGGCAATGAGATTGTAGATCACTGTACTAGAGGGGAATATGTATTTTTTGCTTCCCCTGTGGAGAGGGCACAGCAATTTCACAAACAATTCCATGTATCTGCAAAAACTTTGCAGCAAAAGTTTCAGCTATTCTGAGCAGAGGCTAGACAGATAGTACTGAATTGTCAACAGTGTATAACCTTTTTGCACCCCCCTAACATGGGGGTCAATCCCAGAGTGCTATTGCCGCTGAAAATTTGGCAAATGGATGTAACGCATTTTTCAGGATTTGGAACTCTCAAATATATCCACGTGTCTTTGGATACCTGTTCAGGCATCATCCATGCCACCACTATGAGTGGGGAAAAGGCTCACAATGTCATTGGACATTGCTTTGAGACATGAGCTGCCTGGGGAAAACCTCAGCAATTAAAAACTGACAATGTCTCTCCTTACACAGCTCAATCTTTTACATCCTTCTGTAAGCAGTTGGAGGTCCAATTAAACCATGGCCTACCTTATAATCCCCAAGGACAAGGAATAGTTGAAAGAGCTCATTGCACATTGAAAGAATGTTTATTAAAACAAAAGGGGGAATTGGCAATGGTAGAACACAAAAGGAATAACTATCCTTGGCTCTCTTTACTTTGAATTTTTTGAATTTGGATTCTCAAGGCCTTTCTGCCGCTGATAGGCACCAGACTCAGGCACCTGCTCAGAAGGGCTACATAATATGAAAAGATATCCTTATGGGTCTATGGCATGGACCAGACCCAGTGTTAGCATGGGCGAGAGTTTCTGTTTGTGTTTTTCCCCAGGATCAGCATGACCCATTGTGGATTCCAGAGAGACTATCGAGGCGGTGCAACAAACAAGATGAAGCCTCCGTTATTGATCCTGCTGCTGACCTTGACAATTCCTTGGCTAATCCAGGCCAAGGAACAATCCTGTGGGCCATAGCGAAAGTGTGGCCAATTCCCTTGCCTGTTCATACCGCATCTAAAGTTTTGCCTGTTTTCTTTTCTACTAGTTGTGATTTGGGCTTGCCTTGTGTAAATTTAGGCCCTGATACTGCCCCGTATTTGGCCACTAATGTGTTGCTTCAGGGAGCATTATGCTTTGCCCTCATTAATAGTTCTAACCCATGCATTTGGATGAAAAATGGTCCTGTTGGCAATTGGCTTAACCCCCTTACTCATAACCAGACCTCGAGCGCTATGCTCACCGAAATCCTGACCCGGGTTAGTACAGGCGCTAGTTCTGGCTCCAGCACTGGTACAAATGGGACCACGGATGTAAATATTACTACACTTCTAATGCTCATGGAAGTCTTCGACCTTCTAATTCACGTTATGATCAATTCAATTCCACTGCTTCTCAGGTGCACCCAATCTGGGGTATCCTCCTCATTGTAAGCCTTGTCAGAGCCCTGACCACAAACTTAAACAGATAGCTCCTGGTTTTGAATTTACTCTCTTGATAGGTATCAGTATAACCTAACTCTTGGAGATTCCCAAATAACAGGTAGTAAGAATACCTGGCCATGGTTTCAATGGTTACTATCCAACGAGTGTGGAGCATTGAGTTCCCTTGAACCCTTTGCGGTTCTCCAGAATCTCATCATAAGACTTCTTAATGTTTCTGGTACTAGGGATGAGAAGGGACCTTCTCTTAAGAATCTATCAATACATAAAACTTTGGATAATTTCACTGTTCCAGCTAGCCCAGTATGTTTAAAAGCTCCCTTTTACTTTCTGCTCTCTAATGCTACTAAATGCTACCAAAGAAGTGATCTCATGTAATTCGACTAACGTCTCCTGTATTGCTAGTCAATGTTGGAATGGTTCTGCTAATACAGCAGTAGTGAAGAGGGTCCCTACGTATGTTCCTCTTCCGGTTAAAGTGGATAGAGGAACATTTCCCATTATGGAAATCATCAGAACGAAACGGGATTTTGGCATAACTGCAGCATTGGTTACTGCCATAACCCTTTCTGCAGCAGCAGCTATGACTGCTGTGGTTGCCATGGCTGCACAGGTCCAAATAGCTGAGACAGTCAATGACATTGTAGAAAAAATGGCCACAACATTAAATACCTTAAGATCTATTGATGGCCCCTTAAAAGCTGGCATTCTAACTGTGAACCAAAGAGTGGACCTGTTGCAGGAGCAAGTGGATGCTTTAGTAACCTTAACTTCCATAGGATGCATTCATTCTCTTTCTTCTTTGTGTATCACCTCCAGATTGGTGAATGATTTCACAGAGAACAGCAACTTAAGTTGGCAGCTGAGTTTCTACCTTCTGGGAAATTGGAGTCACAAGTTCGAGAACCTACAGACACATAACACAAAAGATTGTTGCCATGAATGCTACATGCCTGAGCCTGCCCACTGTCAATACGCTTTTAACTACTTTTAACCAAGCCTTTGGTTATATTAAGGAATGGGCTGGAGTGGGGGTTCTGCGTTCCATGATGCTGTTAGCCATTGTTGTTTGCCTATGTTTTCTATGCAGGATCAGGGAGTCACATAAATCCCAAGCTGCCATGTTGGTACAGGCCTTTGCTGTTGTGGAAGCAGGACAATTCCCTCAAGCATGGTTATCCATGCTGACAGACAAATAGGTGTCTGTCTCGCCCTTGGTGATTGAGTGATGTGTATCTGAATCAGTCAATGACAGGCACCTACCCTTTTGCTGAGTGAATAAGCATACATGTGTTCCCTTCGACTTAAGACATGAGCCTGTGAGGGTGACACAGTGACTCTTTGATGGGTAAGATAGGGACACTGGGGTTGAACCTAAGACAGAGATGACTGCAATCTGACAACAGATAGATTCTGCTACTCCTATAATATTAAAACAAAAAGGGGGAACTGTTGGGAGCTGCAGAGTACCTCGCCTACAAGATGGCACTGGTTTCTGCCTTCTGCCAGCCCAATGGCGAGTGCTCTCTGTGGTAAACAACTCCTAATTAGGAAAAGGCCACACATCCTTCTAAATTCTGCTTGGTAACAACCTATCCTAGCATGCCACCTGGGTATAGTTGATTGATAGTTGCAGGATATATATAACGCAGTCTTTCTTTGTCCTGGGCTACTCCCTGTAAATCAAGTTTCCTGAGTAAAACTGTGAGAAGATTCCTCGGGGTTGCATCGTTCTTGCTGGTCAAGGGTGGTCGCAATAGCACTCAACTTTTCTTTATAGGTTGACTCAGGGGCATGTGAATATACTGGTGTGAACGATCAAAGCCTTAGATAAGCAGCTGTCAGAAAAAGGGGGATGGAAATCTGTGGCATCATGTTTTCTGATGTACATTTCAAGCATCCTCACCTGCACTTTGAGAATAAAATTCCCATGCCATACTGTAGAGTAGAACCTGTCGTCCATGTAGATCAAGGCCAGCTATGAAAACAAGACAAAACATAAAGCATATGGGTTATACTCTAAACTAGGAGATAGTAAAACTGTAGATGAAAAGACAGGGAAAGTTTGAATCTTTAGTTAAAAATGATACATAGCTATACGAGCTAAGTAACCACTAGCTTATACCCTGATGTTTGTCTGCTTACTCCTCAGAAACTACAGATAGCTCAAACTTGAAGTTTGGTCTGCAAATTTGAAGATGTCATTGTCCTTACTGCTGAGAAGTACTCCATTGTGTGTTCCATACCCATTATTTGGTTGAGGGGCATCTAGGCTGCTTCCAGGATTCAGCTATTATGAACAATGAACATACTTCATTATTGTACTATGAACATAGCTGAGCAAACATGCTTGTGGTATGAGTATGTATCTTTTGGGTATATGATTAAAAGTAGTATTGATGTGTCTTGGGGTAGAATGATTCCCAATTTTCTGAGAAACATCCAGACATATTTCCAAATTACTGTACAAATCTACACTTCCTTGAGCAATGAAGGACTGTTCCTCTTATGCTACATTCTCTCCAGCATAAAGTATCATCAGTGTTTTTGATCTTGGTCATTCCTACAGCTATTAAGATGGTATCTCAGAGTCCTTTTGATTTTCATTTCTTTAATGACTAATTATATGAGCATTTTATTTAATGACTTTCATTGGGAAGTAGCCTTAAAGCATTGTCAAAAAAGACCACTTCCTAAATATAACACCAGTAGCATAGCCACTGAGAGCAACAATGAATAAATGATACTTACTGAAACTGAGACTCTTCTGTAAAGCAAAGAACAAGATCAACAAGACAAAATACAAGCATACAGAATTAGAAAATATATTTGCTAACCCCACATCTGACAGAAGAATGATCTACAAAATATACAAACAACTCAGGGAACTAAGTTTCAAAAGACTAAATATTCTTATAAATATGGGGTACAGATCTCAGTAGAGTACACTCCACAGAAGAATCTCAAATGGCTGAAAGCACTACTATCTTAAATAATCAAAGAAATCTTCAGCACAATGTTGAAGCACAGCAATAATTTTACTAATTTATACATAATATATTTAATTTTAAATATATACTAAAATTAAATCAGTTTATAAAATGGAGCATAAGTCAAACTTAACCTCTTAAAAGAAGATATACACATTTTGTGGACACATTATATCATCATTATATTTCACACATTTATTATGAGTAATATATGATACATTATATAGTATTGGAGCAAGTAAAACTAGTTACAACCTGATATCTGTGAGAATGCTGAAAACACAAAACACAGACAAAACAAAATGATGAATTGGAAATCAAAAACCTGAATTTCTATTCACTGTTGGTAGAAATGCAAATTGTGGGACCACTAAGAAAGACAGACTGGTGTTTAATTAAATTACAAACCATGTTCTTACTGTGTCATCCTGCTACTTCTGTATACAACTAAAGGATTGCAAATCAGTTCTATAGGAAATTAGATATGAAGAGTTTATTGAAGACTTATATGTAACTGTCTAAGCCTGAAAAAATCATAATGCCCTTTTATGGTTGAATAGATAAATTATCTATAGGTATCTAGCCATGAAATATAATGGAATGCAAAGAAGACAGGAGAGGCAGATAGTTGAAAATTCATAGAGGAAAAAAATATAATCCATAGAGAAGACAGTCTGACTACATCATTATGATTCAAATAATGTGAAATACAGTACAAAACAAAACTATGGTACAGAAAAATCATTATTGATTTCTACTTATTAGATGGAAGGAGAGATGTATAATGTTCAGAGTACTTCATGGCAGTAGGGCTATATACATATACATATATATATATATATATATATATATATATATGGCAGTATTATGCATCAATAGCAGCAACAGCTTTTCCAGGTTCTGCAGTCATTTGAACAAAACTGTAGAGACATCCAGCACTCTCCATTTTTTTTAAAAAAAGTAAAACACAAAATCCCAGAAAAATAGCACAGTTCTGTTACTACCTGGAACTTTTTTTTTAAATTAACTTCTCAATCATCAGGTGGAAGGAAACCATTCTAAGCAACATCATTAAAAACAGCTCTGATAAAGCACAGTTTCTACTATGTATCATAAAGCAGGTCTACATAAGAGTGAGTACATATCATGTTTTTCTTTTTGTGAATGGGTTACCTAACTCAGAATGGTTTCTTCGAGTTCCATCCATTTTCCTACAAATTTCAAGATTCCATTGTTTGTTTGTTGTTTTGGTGAGTAGTACTCCATTGTGTAAATGTACCAGGATGCAATTGTCCATAAAATAAACTTAAGTTTGCTACTAATTTGAAGTCATGACAACTGAACTTAATGATGGACACTTCATGTGCCACATGTCTCTAGTTTCTGTTCTAATTTTTCCCATAAAATGAATCACAGTAATCACTGAGCAATAAAATAAAGATTGCTTTGTTTTTCAGTCTGTCTTGAAGGTTGATGTAAGTCCTAAGAACAAAAAAAAACATTTAACTTAAAAATTTATTCTTTCAGCATAAAAATATGGGAGGTCTTAGCATAGAACTCTTTGATAATTTTAATGTAAGTGGTCCAATTATTTTCATAGGAAATGACACTATTAAGATGTGTGGTTTGTTGGAGTGAGTATGGCCTTCTGGAAGAATAGTGTCACTTGGTAGATAGGTTTTGAGGTTGCTCAGGAAACCACCAAGTATATTAATGGATTTGTAATCACCTGCAATATGTATTAATCTAAGATAATCCTCCAGCACCACACATACCTGAAAGCTTTGATGCTTCTTGCCATGATGATAATGGACTGAATCCTTAAAAATATAAAAATGCCACTCCAGTTAAGGGTTTTCATAAGAGTTGCCATATTCATTAAGGCTATTCACAGCAATAAAATCATAATTAATTCAACTTTTGTGTGCCTGGATTAGATATCTTGATATGGGTTATAACATTGCTCTTGTTGTAATTAGGAAAGTAAGAAGATCAAGAAATCACATAATATCTTCACCCATGCTGTACTATCTACTGTTCTATGCTGTTCTTCAGGGGGAAGAATTTTACTTGTTGTTTAAGGAACATCATTCTCAGACTTGTGATTGTGTGGTTGAAGTTGAGTGAGGTCCTTTCAGCTTAAATTGAAGGTCTTGGGTATTCTAGGGTAATGTGCCCATAAACTTCAAGCTATGTTGCATCTCAGAAACAATCCCAAACTCTTAAATGTGCCATTAGATACTTGTGGGCAGCTTGGGTTCATGCCTCTGCATCCCTGGTTAGTTAATGTTATGATCTGTATTACTGTGAGTAGGAAATAATTCTATTGACAGTAATAAGTTCCAAATTCTTCTGTTTGGAGACCTTTGATGGTGAGGATAAAATCCATCCCTAACCCCATTCACACTAAATCTTAAGGGGATTCCAAGAAGGAATCAGTAGCATACTTTATGAGAAGCCTTAGAATCTAGTCTAATTTTTGTTGGTACATGTGGGTATGTAGGGCACTGTCTTAAGTAGGACGGTGATTCTCTTCCCTGGAGTTACAAACAGGACATCTGTAAACTGGGTCAGCACAATGTCACTCCAGGAAGCTGAAACTAGACATGGAGTATTAATTAGAAAATGGCTATATGTATAAATTATTTCTAACCAACTTTGAAAATTGGAAAGAATATTGTTCTTAGTTGAATCCATAAACAGTGACAATGCCATATGATACAAATCTCCCATGTTAAGAAAAATATTTGGACATTTATGTAAAATCAGTACCTTTCCATTAGTCTGACCTGAAATCAAGAAGAACAGAAACCCAACAAGTTGTCGTGGTGAAATCTCCCTGATTTCTCTGAGTATATATTTATCAATCCCCACATGATCCACAACATCTCATAATGGTCTAAGAACCAAGTAAAGGACTTGAAAGATGTATTTATGTAAATAATGGGAGTCACATGTTGTTTTAAATGTTTACGAATCTGGACAGCAGGCTCTATGGTCCCTACTCAGAATACACTATGGCTCCCTCTGCTGGCCCACTACAATATATTTAAATTTGGTAGAGCTCTGAAGTTACTTTTCCAAATACAGGTTTGGGTTTTGAACACAATCAAATGCAAATTTCCACAGCAGAATTGATGTGGAAAGAACCAAATCTTATATCCCCATTATCAATTCAGAGTGATATTGACTCCCTTACTCTGTCTCACTATTAGTTAAACAGCCTTTAATAGACTGAACATAAAATATTAATCCTTAAAAAAACTACAGAAGTATGTTAATTAGATATATAAAACCAGAAATTCCAATGATTTGCTATGATGGTATTGCATCCTCCAAAGTATGGGAAGGGAAATTTATAGCAATTTCTATGTCTTCCCAATAAGAAAGAATTTCATAGGACTATATATCAGAATAGTTAAAGGAGGTAAAGACCCACATGCTCCCATTCCCCAACTCTCTCCTCTTTATTCTCCATTCAGAAAATATATGATCTCCCATGAGTATCAATAAAACATTGCATAAAAATTGTTGTAAAACTAGGTGCTTGCCCATGTATTCAGCCTGCTCATGTAGACCTAGTAAGAGGAGTATGGTCCCAAAAACATTAGAAGAGTTGGAGACAGCACCTGTTCATGGTGTTTGTGGTCTGCAAAAGAAGCAAGCTGCAGAAGTGCAACTCATATTCAGACTGCCTAGGTCAGCTGCATGTAGGCTTTCTGATTTTCAGTTCAGTCTCAGAAAGGTCCTATGAACCTAGGGAAGTTGTTTCCATTAATCTTTCAGTGGTGTCCTTGAACACTCTCTCTTACACTACTTTTTTCTTCCCTGCCTCAGGATTCTAAAGCTGCCTAGTTTTTGGTTTTGGGTCTTTGCATCTGCCTCCATCAATTGCTGCATGGATTCTCTCTGAAGACAACTATCCCAGGGGCCAACCCTGTCATAATAAAAGGCAATTTCAGTCTAATTATCCACTAACTCCAGTTTAAACTGGAGTTCCCCTGTTAAATATTCAGTTGCTCCCAGGCCAGTTTCTTTTGTGTATGACCATATAAAATTTTCATTCCCTCATCAGGTTTACCACTTTGTGTTCAAATGAAGGATCATCAATGTTCTTGCCTTCTCCAAAGGACATCCCACCTCATGCATCCAATTGACCATGCTTCCTAAAGTATAACTATCCCTTTCCTCCCCTGAATAAATGAGCTATTCACTGAAAAAGACTTCTTGATTACAGAAGACTAGTGGAGTGCCAACTCCCAGAACATGTTCAGGATACAGAAGGAAATCCATAGTCTATGTATTTCAATTTAAGAGATTTTAGAGAAAAGGGAAAAACACATGTTTTCATGAAAGTTTTATTCTTTATATCTCATTTGGATTCTGTTCTTCCAGATCTCTTTGATCTATACAGTTTAGAAAGACCCACAAAATCTTTCAGGCATTACATCATAAGGTCACATACCATATCTTAAGTGAATGATGAGAAACAAAGTCCTCAAAGATCAGAAGCTATTATGACCTGTTCTGTACAACCTGATAGGAGACAAATAATATAATATTGATTATATCTTGAATCAGTTACTCCAAGGGTTCTGATCTTCCCTCAATGGCCTGTTTATGTTTCTGTATTGTTCATTACATTTGAGAGACAAATGTTACTTATCTACCTTTAGAATTTAGTATCATTCTATTTACTGCTAAATACAAGCCCTGAAAAACTTTAGTAAATGACTCTTTCAATTCCTAAACTTCAAATCTGTCACAATCTTTCAAAGGAGCCCCACAGCATACAGATAGTGTGTGGTCATCATATACAGATTGTAATTCTATATTAGCATAATCTCCCTCTCCAAGAAGTAGGTGTTGGGGAATTCCATAACTTTAGTTCTACTTCACTGTTCAATGCTCTTAAACTCATCTTTTTGCCAGCCCCTCCCTTGTAATAAAGGACCGTGCTACAAGACTGCTGTAACAAAGTCTCTCCAGATTTGAGTATTAATTCTTTTTATGAGTTGACCAAGAGTTTAATATCTGCTTCACAAAAGGGGAATGCGTGCCATATGAAATTACCTTTTCCTTGAATATCCTTAAATCTAACATATCCATAGGATTCAATCAGCTTTTATATATCTTTGGGGATATTGATCATTTGGAATTTCTTGTGATTTTACTGGATAAATTAAAAATCATTGATTGAAAATCATAGGCTGTTCCTCTCTAACATTATAATGTAGCACTGAAATTGGTTCTTCTTTACATTCCTCTTTCTCATTCAGAATATCCCTATGAACTGTTTTAATAAGCAGTTCTAAAGCCTGTAGGTTGGACCCATATCAACCAAATTTTTAAAGGATTAACTAAGTATTATCAAACCAAAAACAAACATTCTCAAAATGATATTTTACATTATATTAATCCCAGTTAATTATCCCTTCAGTTAATTTTCTAAATTTAAATAATATATTACATAAATATACAGAGACCTACCTTTCTCCACTACAATTATTTTTCCCATTTTTCATGTGGCAAATATCTCTGCTTTTAATCAACTCCTTATTTTGAGCATTCTCAATTGTTTCACCAAATCACCTGAAGATTATACAGAGGCTATTCTTGCCTAAAACATCAAAAGCCCAAGCAAGTGTCAAGGCAGCTACCTAGTGTGCCAGCAGCCCTAAAAGTGATTCCAGGCAATGCCTTCCACCCACTGGGGAAACAAAGAAGCCAAGAGCCAGCCATCTGCATGGAGGAACATGTGAAAGCAGTTACCTGCATCATTTGGAAACAACTACTTTTGATGTTTGTTGCAGAGAGGCTGTAACTGAAAAATCCTGAACTCATTTAGAGGATGAGGATCAAAAGATTAAAAAAAAGAAAGAAACTAGCTGGCACCATGGTGGCTCCTAGCAGATGCATCTATTGCCTGTGCTATTGCCTGCAATGACACAGACAAGAATATTTTTTATGAATTCATGTCCCAAAAGTTGGCCACAAGAAATAGCATGATTTCTAATTGTTTCTGTTAATAAATACCCAGAATCATGTATTGGGGAAAATTCTGAAAGATCAGAGACAAATGCACAAGCCACAGCAGATTCTCACTTTGCCAATTTCTTAGCCAAAAAAAAAGAGGTGCAAACTGCCATCTCTGGCCTGCCTTATCACTTCCTCTCCTTGACCAACCATATCATTTCCTATTTCCTCCTCCCAGGTTCTGGGATTAAAGATGTGTACCACCACTGCCTGGTCTATATTGTTAGCTAGTGGATAGCTCTGCACTCAGACTCCACACAAACTTTATTTTTTAGAGCACAAAGAAAATATCACCACAACTACTTAGTCAGCTTATTATTCAGATATTATGTGATATTTGGGAAAAACAAATCTATAGGGCAAGAAAATCATTAATGCTTTTCAGTGATTAGATGGAAGGAGTGATGAATATGGTGTATAAAATTGAGAAAGGTGAAGCAACTGTATTTGATGCCACAAAGGAGAATACATCTCATCATATATTTTTCAAAGGAATTCATTTTATGAAACCACAGCAGTGCTCAGAGGAAATCAACTTCTTCTCATGGGGATATCTTATCCTTAACAATGTGTGTCACATATTGTAAGAAATGCACTACTGTCGTCAAAAACAATCATAAAAAAAGGATTTATATATTCACGGATAGGATGGATATTTAGAGCTTCATTGTTTCTTAGTGAATCTTCTCTGATTCCAAAAGGAATATAAGTGCTAAGCATCTTTTTTTTAAGATTTATTTATTTATTATGTATACAACATTCTGCTTCCATGTATATCTGCACACCAGAAGAGGGCACCAGATCTCGTAAGGGATGATTGAGAGCCACCATGTGGTTGCTGGGAATTGAACTCAGGACCTCTGGAAGAGCAGTCGGTGCTCTTAACCTCTGAGCCATCTCTCCAGCCCAAGTGCTAAGCATCTTAACAAACCTCTATGTGGATATTTCCATAAAATAGACATTTCTTTTCTACTAATTGGAACTCATGATAAATGTGCTTTATTCCACAAAATGTTGAACACATAAGGTCCCTCACTTCCTTGCTTTGAGCTCTTTCATAAGAAATAATTCCCCATAAAAATTTCACTGTAATCACAGAGCAAGTTATTTGAGGGTTGATTTTTTTTTTATTGACCTGTGTTTGAGCGCTCAGGTAAGTCACAAAAACAAAGCTGACATTATTTGTAAAAGTCCAGAAGAGCAAAAGCCTAAGGAGCTGTGGTGGTGACAGCATTTCCCTGCTTTCTTCACGTTTAGTTTTAATTTGCCTCAGGCCATAGACAGACCATCTTATAATGTTCTAAGATTCAGGGAGATAAGTTGATATTAGTGCTTAAATAAATGATGGACTCTTCTATTTTTTTAAAAACTGAGATTGACAGGGTAGCAGGATCTAAGGTTCCTATTCAGTACATACTATGACTCCCTCTGCTGGTCACTTTATGAAGTGTTGAAATTTGATATTAGATTTGTGGACACTTTTTCCAGACAGAGGGTGGAGCAATGTGCAAAATCAAGTGTAAATCATTTTTCAGCTGACTGTCTCTGAAAAGAGACTTGCAGGATTTGGTGACGCTGATTTCACTTGAGAGGTGTTAGACAGATATTTACAAAATAATTTTCCTGAAGTGAATCCATCCTACAGTGCTGTGGTATTTTCCTGGTATATTTCCAAGGGAAAATATCTCATTGTGAACACCATCAGCAACATCTGTAGAGCCAACCATTCTGCCAGATTCACAAATATCAATATAAATATTTAAGAACCATTTACAAGAGAGTTAAATTAAATCTATAAATGAAAATACCTGCTTAATATTAACAAATAATAAATAAATATATTTTAGTAAACATACATTTAACTTAGAGAATAAAATTGGATTCAGGATGGAGGTGACTACCAATATCAGTATTGCTGTGGGACCAAATTGAGCACCTCAGAGTCTTGGAGTAAGAAATGGTGAAGGAGGAAGTACCTGCAGAGTATGAAATATATCACCAACAACTTAATATTTTGTAGGTCTTATTGGAAAATGATCTTAAAATAATTTAATAGAATCTGAAAACAAGATTTAGGAATGGATCCACACAAGTTGTCAATAAGTGAAAGTAGAGATGTAGCAATTGGGAAAGTTCTGTGACATGCAGCCATCACTGTTTCTGCTTGTTCTTCTGCTCTTCCTGTTGAGGGTAGGAGAGGAAGGACTGCAAGCATGGTGGACTGTGACTATATGGCAGCTGGCACTGAGCACATGGTGAAGTGCAGCCTGAGGATCCCTGGATCCTTGGCCCAAGACATGCTGCCCAGCTGCACTATCACCCTGACTCTGGGCAATAATATGTTACAGATGAGTATTAGTGATATCCCCACTCTTAAGGTGCTTCAGAAAGTTTGAACCAGATCAATTGCACATTGCAAATGTTTTTGCAAGTAAAGCTGTTTGACAAATTAATATACTGTGGAACACACACTGATTGCAACCCTCCTTTAATAAATGAGTCCCAGAGAGATAGCAGAACAACCTTTCTGTAGAGAAGTATTAGAGATTTCCTGATCATGACAGGTATAGGAGAATGGCTGTATGGAATAAACTATAACCAGTCCTTGTGCCATTTGGAAGCTTGGGCCCCAGTGATCCATCTTTTCTGTTTTGACACCTAAATGGCGGTATTCTGAAGCTCAGCTTCTGGGTTTGCCCAGGGCAAGGAGGCATTGCTGCTGCTGCTGCTGCTATTGCTCAAACTTAAGGTATTGGCTGGGTGACTAGGATAAGGCAAGGGTGGTATGCAGTAGTCTGGAGCTTCCCAGGGTACTGCCCATGGGCACAATATCCAACTGCACAATCCCTCTAACTCTGAGCAACAAAAAGATATTCTAGATGATGAATGGTTAGTTTTCTGACAAAAGTCACCTAGAAAGACTTGATTCTGACAAAGGCTATGTTACTCTACTTAGCCTGTGCTCCTTAGAGAGTCCATTCATGTGTTCATGGTCCATTCTTCCACCAGAGGCCATATTGTTTTCTCTGATACATGTTGCTGTTACTGACCAAGTTGATCCCCATGATTCAAGCTGCCTATGGAAACAATGTTTGCAACAGATGTTATGAGTAAGGAAACTAATATTGCAGCACAATTTAGGACGGCAGTCTCATAACTGAGAGTGAAAGACAAACATTGCTTTTATAACAACCTCCACCACCCCCACCAAAAAAAAGACAAACAGTCTAGATGGGAAGCTACTTAACAGTGTTCTTAAAAACTGTGGAAAACTTGCTTAAGTGTAGATGTTCACACTTTATGAAATCTAGTGGTGGCAGAGGAGGTATCTTGAAGGATTCTGTTTTCATTTAGTGGTTTGGCACTAGAAATTTGACCATGTTCAGATGCACATGGACAAAACAAATTGGACTTTCTTGGGGGAGTCATGATGGTGGGAGTGGAGATCTTGGAGGAATGGAAAACAAATGTGTTTAGTATGACCATTGTATGAAATGCTCAAATAATTAATAAAATTATTGTGTTGGGGAAAATTTAAAAGGAACCATATGAGCACACACACACACACACACACAAGTAAAATAAAATCTGCACAATTCTTTTAAAACATTTTAAAAATAATGCTCTCATGGCAACTGGCTGCCTGAAGCAAGGAGGTTTTTGTAAGGTCTCAATCACTGTGGGAGAAATAGTTAAAGCTTGCAAGCAGTAATAAACTCCCAAAACCTCTGGCTCCACTCTGCTGATTTTGAGAGTGAAATCTGTCTCTGACCCACTATCACTGAACCTGTCAGGTACCCCAGAATATCATCTGGACTCCCAATAGATTAGGGGCTGTGGAGATTGGCGGGACCTCTGTAGATACCAATACAAATAATTTTTTTCATTACTATGTAAGAGGCTCTGACTAGATTTGCAAATGATGGATGCTGTTTGTCCAATAGCAGCAGACAAAGACAGTGGAGTTTGTGTCTTCACAGCATCACTTCTGGTTCCTGAAAGTATAATACACTAGGGCAAAATCACATGCAAAGTTCCTAAGCAATCTTTCTGAATTTCCTTAGGCTATTCTTTTCAAGTGAGATCCCTTTGTCTCTCTCTGTGTTTGTATTTGTGTGTGATTTTCACAAAATAAATGAGTTGAAGTCTTTAAAAAGCCCTAATATACACCATTCCATCCCATCTACAGCAGAATATCCATCCTAGTTCAGCTTCTGTCTCAAAAGTAACTTCTCATTGTCACAAAAATAAACTTCTCATTTCTATCCATGGATTATGGAACCTGTCTCATCATACAAGGACAGTACACATAGGCTGCCAAAGCTCACACTCTATTCCCATCATCCTCCTTTACCACCCTTGCTTCTTACCCAGAGTCCAGAACATTAGAAGAAAGAAAAACTGTACAGGATACATCATTTTGAGCAGATGAACTAAGAAGAGGGACCAGTGAAGGCAAGATGACAATAGTTGATATTTAATATCAGGCCAGCAAGTCAAAGACCTTCCTAAGGAGTATTATGCAAATACTCTGGTCTGTATAGAAGTATATATGGAGAGAACAGTCATGTGTTTTTTTGAATTTAAAATAACTCACAAAAGACATGTATAACAAAAGTAAAGGTAGTAAGATAAAATGGGATGACTGATGGGAAACAGGAAGCTGAAAGATTTACAATGATATCAAATTAACCCTAAACAAATTAGTCTTGCTCTCTAGTTTGAAATTTACTTAAATTTTATCCATATGCACACAAATTACAGAACACAGGGGAATGCAATTAAGGCACACAGTTAATTATCATTAGTGAAAGAATTTGCTCCCAAAACTTTGTCCACATTGTCTGTGACTCTGTCTATTTTTATTCTTTTAATTTTTTTCATTTTATATACCAACCCCAGTTACCCCTCCCTACCCCTTGCCCTTCTACCTGCCCCCATCACAGCATACCCAACCACTCCTCAAAAGGAGTAAGGCCTCCCTTGGGGAGTCAACAAAGTCTGGCATACCAAGTTCAGGCATGACCCAGACCCTCTCCCTGTATCAAGGTGGAGCAAGGTATTTCATTATAGGAAATGGGCTCCAAAAAGCCTGTTCATGCACCTGGTATAAGTGCTGGTCACATTATTACTGTCCCTGCCACCGGGAAAAATATCAAGCCAAATAACTGTTACACACAGTCAGAAGACTTATATCAGTCACATCCAGATACCCCAGCTGTCCATCAAGAATCTGTGAGTTCTCAATAGTTTGGTTCACATGTCTCTGTGGTTTTCCACATCATGATCTTGACTGTCCCCAACACCTGCCATGCTCATATGATCAAGGGAGTTCATATGACCTATTTTCATTTTATTGGTATTTTAGTCTGTTTGTTTTCACAAATCTTACTTCCCTTACTGACTTTTCCTACACTGCTATAACTTGTTTCTTTGAATACTCTTTGAGATCTTTGTCAATTTAAAAATGATTTTAAATCTTATTGAATTTAAAATTATATGTCTATGAGCCATTTCTTGCATGTGTGTATTGCATAATGAGTGTGTTTGGTACCTGGGGAGGTCAGAAGAGTTTATCGGATACCCCATGACTGGAATTTCACACAGCTGTTAGTCACCACATGTTTGCTGGTAATTGAACTGAGATCCTGTGGAAGAGCAACCATTGTTCTTACCTGCTGAAACATCTCTCCAGCCTGCTTTTTATTATTTTTAACATTTAACTTTGAGAACTATTTCAGCTACTTAATTATCTTTTATTTTATTCATGAAAACTCATGAAGTTAAGGAAAAATAGGCTACCTTTATTTTTCATTTTTTTTTTACAATTCTATTGTGATTTATGACTTTATTGTGATGGAAATGCTTTCTATTTTAATGGATGTCTTCTTAGCCTTATGTTTTCTATACAGACCCTGTAAAACTCAGGAAATAAGAAACAGATCACCATGGTGGTTAAGAAAACTAAATAAGGAAGAATAGAGGAGAGCAAGTAAAGCAATACGATAATAGAGAAATCCATTATAAGTTTAAAGATAGATCTGGCACTACGGAAATGTCCAGAAACCTACAATGTTGACACCAAATAACAATCTAAGAAATAGTGAAAAGGCTACCTTAAATGGCTTTCCCCAATAATGAGTTAGATGACTGCCTTATATGCCATCCTAGAGGCTTTATTGAGTAGTTGATGGAAGCCAAGGCAGACACCCACAGTTAAACACTCCTGCAATCCATTTGTAGAGAGTGAGGAATGATGATCATAGGGTCAGGAGCAAGCCAAAGAAACCCACACGGGCAGATGACCTTAACATGGGAGAGTTCGTGGACCCCAGACTGATAGCTGGGAAACCAGCATGGGACTGACCCAGACCCCTTGAATGTGAGTGTCAGTCACAAATCCTGGGCTGTCTATGTGGCCGCTGGCAGTGTGTCAGTATTTATCTCTAGTGTATAAATAGACTCTGGGAGCCCATTCCACATGGTGATATTCTCTCAGCCTGGACACTGCTTCAGATAATATGAGAGACAGAGAGACATAGAATCCCCGATGGAGGGCCTCACCTTTCCTGGGGAGCAGAGTGGGGATGGGGTGGGTGTTGCTGGGATTGACATGCAAATATATTGAAATATACAAAAGAAAACACATACAGTTAAAAAACTGACAACAAAATGTTAAAAAACAGCATAAAATAAACTTTAAAGTAAACAATTAAAGTAAAGCTAATAAAATGAGTGAAATAATGTGAGGTAAATACACAAAAAATAGACTAGACAGATCAAATGAAAAAATAGTAAGGAAAGAGGAAATGTGAACATAAATGAGGGTGGACAGGACAGCATGACAATATTAATGCCAACAAGAAAGAAATTACACAAAATTAGATTAACAGCAAGAAGTAAAAACCAAATTCACAAGTCCTTGTAGATTTTTTTCTCTGATTTTGAGATGTCACACATGGAAACAATAAAATATGATCATATCTATTCTTCCATTTCACCCTCCAAATCCCTTCATATATCTTTTCCCATAGTCTCTCCAAACTCCATATCACTCTTATTTATGTGAAAACTCACTAAGTCCAGTTTGTGATGCCCATATATACACGTGTGGCTACATGCAATAGAGCATATGGAACTACCAGTGACCAAATCTTTAAAAAGTGGTAATTCCCCCTTACCCAGCAGCTATCCCCTGCCTAAAGCTCCATAGTACAGAGCAGAGCCTGGGAATCCTCCCCTTCTTTTTCAGCATTTGGCTGCCTCAATCTTTTGTAGGTTTGGTGCAGCTAATCTGTAAGTACATGTTTTTGATGGCCATCTTATTTTCAGAAGTCAGCATTTTGCAGAAATTATACTATCCTCTGGCTCTTGCATTTTTCTACTACTTATGAGCTGTTTGCCAATCCTTGGTGATGGTGGGACTAATACAGATGTTCTGCTTACATGTGAGCACACAACCTATTATTCTCATAATGTTGGTCAGTTTATATATCTCTCTGCTGCCTCTTGGTTACTGACAAAAGCAGCTTTTCTAAGCAAGGCTGAGAGCATCCTAAGTCTATGGGTTCAAATATAAATATATAGAAGAATCTCTGATAGCATGTCAATTTAGCAAAATAACAGCAGCACTTTCTGCTATAGGACCTATGAACTCCATGACCATGAACACTTGAACAGAATTACACTAACAGACAGAAATTACCTTATGGGGAGTAGGGTGTCTTCTAATCAGAAAGAAATTAATTACCTCCTAAGTGTAGTACCATTAGTAGATGAACTTGTCAGTATTTCATCTTTAGTATCCTTGCCATGATAAGAAACATTGTTCCTATTCCCCCACCACCTTTCTTAAAATCATCAAAAAATATGAAAGCTAACTAACAGAATGGAAGTTCCTGGATGTCTTGATATTGAATTCTCCATATACTACAGAAAATAGAGTATGGTGTCTTCAGGAATAGGACTTTTCCATGGAGTTATGGTGGAAGACCAAGGCTAATGGCAATATCCTGAGTTGTTTTGGAGATCTTTGGACCTTCCCTGAACCCAAAGTGGCATGTCTCTTGCAGCCTACAGAAAATTTCATTTAATAAACCATATCTTCTATGACAGTCCACCAATGCCTAGTAATTCAGCTCAAAAAAATTTTAGTTGCATTTTGAAATTAGTTTACCAAATAGTTGATTGTCATATGGCTTCTTCTTAAACTCACCTACTGGCCTCTTTTCCCACATCTTCTGGCTATTATCCCTGTTAATTCCTTTAATCCTCAGCATTTTTTCACCTTCATTCATTCAACTCTTCTACTACCCTTCCTATTATTTTTAGTTGCATTGTGAGACAGTATGCTTCCATTTGATTTTTAATCTTTCCAACAGATAGCGATAAAAATTAAAATACTCATTAATTATATCTAAAATGTTAAAATGTAGACAAATTTAAAAGGACAAAAATTTGGAGTAGATTTTTGCACTATCAAAGAGCAAAACTCATGGCTCAAGACTTTAACTCATGGCTACTAGTGATTTTGATCAACCTGACAGCAGCTGCAGTAAGCAAATAGACAGGGGTCTGCAAACCTGTGAGATGCTTGCAAGAAAGATAATATCAGAGCATGATTGTAAGTAATGCTCTTGATTAGTTTGGGTTCAGTGGGAAAATCCACCTCACATCTTAGAGGCACCTTCTTATAGAGCTAGAGATATACGTATTTCTAAGAGAACATGTTTTGCCAACTATCCTACTTGTATGTGAATATTGCTGTTGAACTTATCATCTGATATGTTCTTGTATTATTGCTGAGTGCATATAATACTGTTATAACAGGGACCAGTCTTCAATATCACAGTCCTTTGACAGAAATCCACAGAATCAGCAAGGCTAAACATTTCTTTCTGAGGATGGGTTACTGAAAAAGGTACTGCCAAACTCCCTTCATGATTCGTTTCTTAATTCTTTTGTTCCTTTATTATATCTCTTTATTCTCTTTCTGTCCTCTCATGATTTTTTGTTAGTTACTCTTCTATTTCTTTTTTTCCATTCATTTATTTAGCTCATAAATAAAGTCATGCACAAGTATGATACACAATACAGTATGTTCACAATGGCATGGATAAATTAAACCAATTAACATGTTATATCACACATATTCATAATTTTTGTTTTGAGAACACTTAAAGTATACTATCTCACATCTTTTAAAATATAGCATATTGTTATCAACCATATTTATCATGCTCTCAGTAGGCCTCAAGACTTCACAGAGACCATCGCACTTGTCCAGCTGCAGTTTTATATCCTTAAACCAATCATTTCCCCATTGTTAAAAGACCCACATTGAAACCTAATAGCCACAATTCTGCTCTCTGTTCCCATAAGTTCATCATTTCTGGGTTACATATAAAATTGAAATTGTGTGACATTTATCATCCAGTGTGTCACTTTTTTTTGGCAAGTGAATAACTTTATTACTTACTAAAGATGAAATCAAATTTGCATGCACAGGTGAGCACTCACTGAAACATCTTGGATTAATCACATATTTGAGTTTCAATATATATATATATATATATATATATATATATATATATATCAATAATGGCAATATGTTATGCATCAATAGCAGCAACAGCTTTTGCACATTCTGCAGTCGTATGAACAAAATTGTAGAGACATCCAGCACACTCCCTTTAAAAAAAACAAAAAACAAACAACAACAACAAAAACAAAAAAAGTAAAAAACAAAGTCCCAGAAAACAGCACAGTTCTCTTACTCTTGTGGTACTTGGCACCATTTTTTTTTGAATTAGCTTCTCAGTCATCATCTGGGAGGAAACCATTCTGAGCAACATCCTTAAAAACGGCTCTGATAAAGCATGGTCACTACTATGTATTCTAAAGCAGGTCCACATATGAGTGAGTACATATCATGTTTGTCTTTTTGTGATTGGGTTACCTCCCTCAGAATGGTTTCTTCAACTTCCATCCATTTTCCTGCAAATTTCAAGATTCCATTGTTTTTTTCTGTTGAGTAGTACTCTATTGTGTAAATGTACCACAATTTCTCAATCCATTCTCGGTTGAGGGGCATCTAGGCTGCTTCAAGTTTCTGGCTATTACAAATAGTGCTGCTATGAACATGGTTGAACATATGTCCTTGTTATATATATGTCCTTCTTTTGGGTATATGCCTAGGAGTGGAATTGCTGGATCTTGTGGTAGACTCATTCCCATTTTCTTGAGTAGTCGCCGTGCTGATTTCCACAGTGGCTGTACAAGTTGGCACTCCCACCAGCAGTGCAGGAGTGTTCCCCTTTCACCACATCCTCTCCAGTATAAACTGTCATTGGTGTTTTTGATGTTGGCCATTCTGACAGGAGTAAGATGTTGTCTCAGAGTTGTTTTGATTTGAATTTCCGTGATGGCTAACGATGTTGAACACTTTCTTATGTGTCTTTCAGCCATTTTAGATTCCTCTATTGAGAATTGTCTCTTTAGTTCTGTACCCCACTTTTTAATTGGATTGTTTGGTGTTTGGGAGACTAGCTTCTTGAGTTCTTTGTATATTTTGGAGAACAGCCCTCTGTCAGATGTGGGATGCTGAACATCTTTTCCCAGTCTGCGGGCTGCCGTTTTGATTTGCTGACTATCTCCTTTGCCTTACAGAAGCTTCTCAGTTTCAGGAGGTCCCATTTATCAATTGTTAATCTCAGTGTCTGTGCTACTGGTGTAATGTTCAGGAAGTGGTCTACTGTACCGATTAATTCAAGGATATTTCCCACTTTGTCTTCTAATAGGTTCAGTGTAGCTGGATTTATGATGAGATCTTTTGATCCATTTTGACTTAAGTTTTGTGCAAGGTGATAGGCTTGGGACTAACTGCAGTCTTACACATGTCTGCAAGCAGTTATGCCAGCACCATTTGTTGAAGATGTTCTTTTTGTTCCATCGTATAAATTTGGATTGTTGGTGAAAAATTAGGTGTTCATAGGTGTGTAGGGTAATATCAGGGATTTCAATTCTATTCCACTGTTCTGCCAGTCTATTTTTGTGCCAATACCAAGCTATTTTCAGGACTATATCTCTGGTAATAGAGCTTGAAGTCAGGGATGGTGATGCAACATAACAAACCTCAACAGGTACAAAAAATTGTAATAATTCCCTGTGCCTTATCACACCACCATGCGTTAAAGTTGGAAATCAAAAACAAATCAAAGGGCAAAAAACCTACCAACTCATGGAAATTGAACAGCACAAATTTGCAACATTCCTGAGTCAAGGAAGAAATAAAGAAAGAAATTAAAGATTTCCTAGAATTTAATGAAAATGTTGACACAACATACCCTAACTTATGGGACACTTTGAAAGCAGCACTAAGAGGAAAGTTCACAGCTCTAAGTGCTCACATGAAGAAACTAGAGAATAACCACACCAGAGATCTGACATCACAGCTGAAAGCTCTAGAAAAAATGGAAAGAAATTCACCCCGGAGGAACAGATGCCAGGAAATAATCAAACTGAGGGCAGAAATCAATAAAGTCAAAACAAAGAAAACAATTCAAAGAATCAATATAACAAAGACTTGGTTCTTTGAGAAAGAACAAAATAGACAAACCTTTATCGAAATTAACCAAAAGGCAGAGAGAGAGATCATTCAAATTAACAAAATCAGAAATGAAAAGGAGGACATAACAACGGACAGTGAAGAAATCCAGAGAATCTTCAGGTCATACTTTGAAAACCTGTACTCCACAAAATTGGAAAATTTTAAGGAAATGGACAATTTTCTGGACAGTTATCACTTACCAAAATTGAATTAAGAACTGATAAGCAACTTAAACAGATCTATAACCTCTAAGGAAATAGAAGCAATCATCAAAAGTCTCCCAACCAAAAAAAGCCAGGGGCCAGATGGATTCACTGCAGAATTCTAACAGAAATTCAAAGAAGAGCTAACACCAATACTCCTCAAATTGTTCCACAAAATAGAAGCAGAAGGGACATTGCCAAACTCTTTTTACTAGGCTACAATAACCTTGATACCCAAGCCACACAAAGACACAACTAAGAAAGAGAACTACAGACCAATATCCCTCATGAACATTGATGCAAAAATTCTCAATAAAATCCTAGCAAATCGAATACAAGATCACATCAGAGAAATCATCCACCATGATCAAGTAGGCTTCATCACAGGGATAAAAGGATGGTTCAACATACAAAAATCCACCAATGTAATCCACCATATAAACAGACTGAGAAAAAAAAAAAAAAAACATGATCATCTCACTAGAAGCCGGAAAAAGTCTTTGACAAAATCCAACACCTCATCATGATAAAGGTCTTGGAGAAATTAGGGATAACAGGAATATACCTCAACATAACAAAAGCAATATACAGCAAGCCAACAGCCAACATCAAATTAAATGGAGAGAAACTCGATCCAATTCCTCTAAAATCGGGGAGAAGACAAGGCTCTCCACTCTCTCCATACCTCTTCAATATTGTCCTTGAAGTCCTAGATAGAGCAATAAGACAACAAAAGGAGATCAAGTGAATACAAATCAGAAAGGAAGAAGTCAAACTCTCACTATTTGCAGACGATATGATAGTCTACATTAGTGACCTGAAAAACTCTATCAGGGAACTCCTACAGCTGATAAAACCTTCAGCAAAGTGGCAGGAAACAAGATTAACTCAAAAAAATCCTTAGCCCTACTATACACTGATGACACATTGGTGGAGAAAGAAATCAGAGAAACATCACCCTTTACAATTGCCACAAACAATATTTTGTGATAGCCTTTGGTTTGTAAGGTGCCTGGTTTGAGGATAAAATCACTCTTTATGATCATCTATTGAGTAATTCCTCCTCAGCTTTTCACATTATTTTGGAGGTTTGGAAAATCTGTGTGTGTTAGATCCATAGAGCAGTTAACTACAGGTAGATACTTGTGAATGTATTGGTTACTGCCAATTCTGCTTTTATTTTCTGCTTTCATCACACATGTTCACTGAGAAAATACAACATGCCTTTCTTCATATATTTACTTACAATCCTAAAACATGTGACAAAATAAACATGTCCCATGGCACCTTTCTTTTATGAGGATTTAGGTGAAGTGTTGTAGAATAAATAATGGAAAGTATTTGCTATTATTTTTTATTTAAATTACAAACAAACTTGTTTTACATGTCAATCCAAGTTCTGTCTCCTTATCCTCCACACCCCCCCCAACAACCTCCTATCTCATCCACTTTCTTCTCCCCAGGGAGGATAGGGATATCCATGGATGATCTTCACATTCTGTAATATCATTTGGCACAGGGCCTAGGCCCCCCATGTCTAGGCTGAGAGAGTGTTCTTCTATACAGAATGGGCTCCCAAAGTCCATTCATGTACTAGGGATAAATAGTGATCAACTACTAGAGGCCCTAAAGATTGCTCAGGCCTCCTAACTGATATGCATATTCAGGGGGTCTGGGTATGCCCTATGCCGGTTTCTCAGCTGTCAGTCAAGGGCACATGAGTTCCCACTTGTTCAGGTCAGTATTTCTGTGGCTTCTCCTTCCTGGGCTTCACCACTCTTCCTTCTCTGCAACTGGATTCTAGGAGTTCAGCTCAGTGTTATGGTGTGGATGTCTGCATCTGCTTACATTAGTTAATGGAGAAGGCTCTAGGATGACATATGAGGTAGTCATCAATCTCACTATCAGGGAAGGGTAATTAAGGTAGCTGTTGCATTATTGCTTAGATTGTTAGTTGGTGTCATACTTAAAGATATCTGGATATATCCCCAGAGCCAGATTTCTGTTTAAACCTATATTGACTCTCTCTGTTATGATTACTGTTTTCTTGCTCTCCTTTATTCTTCCCATGACTTAGTCTTCCTGTTCTCTCATGCCACCCTCTCTCCCCTGGTCTCCATTTCTCTTTCCCCTAACTCCATCTACCTTCCCCCCATGCTCCTAAATTTCTCAGGAGATCTTATCCTTTTCCTCTACTGGTGGGGGGGGATATATGTCTCTCTTAGGGGCTTCTTTGTTTCCTAGCTCCTTGGGAAATGTGTATTGTAGCCTGATAATCCTTTGTTCTATATCTAAATGCATACATGAGTGAGTACATACTATGTTTGTCTTTTTGTAACTGGGTTATCTCGTTCAGGACTGATTCTTCTAGTTCCATCATTTTGCCTATGAATTTCAAGATACTATTATATTTTTTCCTGCTAGTAGTACTCCATTGTGAAAATGTACCATATTTATTTATGCATTCTTCAGTTGAGGGACGTCTTGGTTTCTCCTAGGTTCTGGCTGTACAAATAATGCTGCTATGAACATAGTTGACTTATTAATTTATTAATCATTCCTTGATTTATTAATCATTTGGGTATATGCCTGGAAGTGGAATTTCTGTATCTTGTGGTAAACTGATACACTTTTTCTTGAGGAACTGCCATACTGATTTCCAAAGTGGCTGTACAAGTTGGCACTACCACCAGCAGTGGAACAGTGTTCCCCTTTCTCTACATCCTCTCCAGCATAAACTGTCATTATAATTTTTAACGTTAGCCATTCTTAGATGAACAAGATGTTATCTCAGAGTTGTTTTGATTTGCATTTCCCAGATGGCTAAAGATGTTGAACACTTTCTTAAGTGCCTATCAGCCATTTTAGATTCCTCTGTTGATAATTCTTTATTTAGTTCTGTACCCCTCTTTTTAAATATATTATTTGCTGTTTTGTGACTAGATTCTTGACTTCTTTGTGTATTTTGGAAATCAACCCTGTGTTAGATATGGGGTTGGTGAATATCTTTTGCCATTCTTTGGGTTGACATATTTTCTTGATGAGTGTGTCCTTTGCCTTAGAGAAGATTCTCAGTTTCAAGAGGTCCTATCAATTAATTGTCAATCTCAGTGTCTGTGCTACTGGTGTTAGGATTATGAAATAGTCTCCTGTACCAATTTCTTCAACAGTACTTCCCACTTTCTCTTCTAAGACTTTCAGTGTGGCTGGATTTATTTTGAGGCCTTTGATGCATTTGGACTTAGATTTTGTGGATGGCAATGCATATGTATCTATCTGCAATCGTTTACATACCAGCATTCAGTTATGCCAGCAACGTTTGATGAATTGCTTTTTTCCCATTGTAAATTTTAGCTTCTAGGCCAAAAATCAAGTGTTCATAATGTGTGGGTTACTACCAGGGTTTTCAATTCACTTTCTTAGTCTACATGTCTGTTTTTATGGTAATACCAATATGTTTTCAGGACTATAGCTATGTAATAGAATTTGAAGTCAGAGTTGGTGATGTCTCTGGATGATCCTTTATTGTACAGCATTGTTTGGCTATCCTGGATCTTTTGTGTTATCACACAAAGTTAGTATTACTCTTTTTTTCTTCTTTTTTTGCAGATTTTTTTTTAACTTGAATTAGAAACAAGATTGATTTACATGTAAATCCCAGTTCCATCTCAGTCCCCTCCTCCCATATCACCCCCCAAACTAAAACTCTACCTATCGCATAACCTTTCTGCTCCCCAAGGAGGGTGAGGTATTCTATAAGCAGGTCATCAGAGTCTATCATATCCTTTGGGATAGGGCCTAGGACCATCCCCATGTGTCTTGGCACAGGGAGTATCCCTCTATGTGGAATGGGATCCCAAAGTCCACACCTATGCTAGGGATGAGTACTGAATTTCTCTATGAGGTCCCATAGATTTACAAAGTCTCCTCACTGAAACCCATGTTCCTGGGGTCTAGATCAGTACCATGCTGCTTTCCCAGATACCAGTCTGGGGACCAAGAGCAACCAGTTGTTCAGCTCAGCTGTTTCTGTGGGTTTCACCACCCTGGTCTGAACAAATTTACTCATCACAAATCCTTCTCTGCATCTGGATTCCAGTTCAGTTCCGTGATTAGTTGTGGGTGTCTGCTAATACTTCCAACAGCTGCTGGATGAAGGCTATAGGATGGCGTATAAGTCAGTCATCAATCTCATTATCAGGGGAGGGCATTTAATGTAGCCTCTCCTCTGTTGCTTGGATTGTTAGTTGGTGTCATCTGTGTAGATCTCCAGACATATCCCTAGTGCCTGATTTCTCTTTAAGCCTGAAAGGTCTCCCTCTATTATGGTATCTCCTTTCTTGTTTTCTTCTATTTTTCCCCCGACTCAAAATTTCTGCTACCTCATGTTCTTCTCACTGCTCTTATTCTCCCATTCTCATTTTCCTATCTCCCTCCCCCACCACACCCCTGTTCTCCCAATTTGCTCAGGAGATCTTGTCCCACTCCCCTTCTCCAAGGGACCATATAAGTCTCTATTAGTATCCTCCTTGTTTACTAGCTTCTCTGGCTTTGTGGACTGTAGGTTGATATCCCTTTACTCTAAGAGTATACTCTACTCTATGAGTGAATACATACCATGTTTGTATTTTTGTGATTGGGTTACCACGCTCAGAATGGTTTCTTCTACTTCCATCCATTTTCCTACACATTTCAAGATTCTATTTTTTTCTGGTGAGTACTATTCCATTGTATAGATGTACCATATTTTCTCTATACATTCTTCAGTTGAGAGACATCTAGGTTTCTTCTAGGTTCTAACTATTACAAGTATTGCTGGTATGAACAATGTTGAACAGATGTTTTTGTTGCATGGATGTGCTTCTTTTGTGTATATGCCTGAGTGGAATTGCTGGATATTGTGGTAGATGGATTCTCATTTTCTGGAGCAGTTGCCATACTGATTCAGAAAGTGGCTGTGCAAGTTGGGACTCCCACCAGCAGTGGAAGAGTGTTCTCCTTTCTCCACATCCTCTCCAGCATAAGTTATCATTTGAGTTTTTGAATTTGGCAATTCTGACAGGAGTAGGATGGTATTACGGAGTTGTTTTGATTTGCATTTCCCTGATGGCTAATGAAGCTGAGTCTTTCATCCATTTTAGATTCCAATAATGAAAATTGTCTATTTAGTTCTGTACCCCACTTTTTAATTGGATTGTTTGGTGTTTTGGAGACTAGCTTCTTGTGTTCTTTGTATATTTTGGAAATCAGCCCTCTGTCAGATATGGGGTTGGTGAATATCTTTTCCCAGTCTGTGGGCTGTCATTTTGTCTTGCTCACTGTGTCCTTTTCCTTACAGAAGCTTCTCAGTTTCAGGAGTTCCCATTTATTAATTGTTGATCTCAATGTCTGTGCTACTGGTGTTATATTCATTAAGCAGTCTCCTGTACCAATATATTCAAGGGTATCTCCAATTTTGCTTCTAGAAGATTCAGTGTGGTTGGATTTATGTTGAGATCTTTGATCCTTTTGAACTAATGTTTTGTGCATGTTTACAGATACAGATCTATCTGCAGTACTATGCATGTCCCAATCCAGTTGTGCCAGCACCATTTGTTGAAGATGGTATCTTTTTTCCATTGTATAGTTTTAAGCATCTTTGTCAAAAATCAGGTGTTCATAGGTGTGTGGGTTAATATCAGGATTTTCATTTTAATTTCATTGGTCTATCTCTCCAATTTTGTGCCAATACCAACTGTTTTTAGGACTAGATCTCTAAAATAGAGCTTGAAGTCAGGGATGGTGATGCCTTCAGGTTTTCCTTTACTATATGGGGTTGTTTTGGCTATCCTGGCCTTTTCATTTTTCCATATTTTTGAGTATTGTTCTTTCAATGTCTGTGAAGAACTATGTTGGAATTTTAATGGGGATTGCATTGAATTTATAGATTGCTTTTGGCAAGATTGCCATTTTTTACTATATTGATTCTACCTACCGAAGAGAATGGGAGATCTTTGCATTTTCTGGTATCTTCTTTAATTTCTTTCTTAAAAGACTCAAAGTTCTTGGTGTACAGGTCTTTCACTTTTTTGGTTAGTGTTACCTCAAGATATTTTAAGTTGTTGTGGACATTGTGAAGTATGATGTTTCTCTTATTTTTTTCTCATTCTGTTTATCATCTGTATATAATAAGGTTACTGATTTTTTTTAGTTAATTTTGTATCCTGCAATTTGCTGAAGGTGTTTATCAGCTGTAGGGGTTCCCTGGTAGAGTTTTTCGGGTTGCTTATGTAGACTAACATATCATCTGCAAATAGTGAAAGTTTGAATTCTTCCTTTCCAAATTGTATCCACTTGATCTCCTTTTGTTGTGTTATTGATCTAACTAGGACTTCAAGTAGAGTATTGAATAGATACGGAGAGTGTGAACAGCATTGTCTTGTGCCTGATTTTAGAGGAATCTCTTTGAGTTTCTTTCCATTTAGTTTGATATTGGCTGTTAGTTTGCTGTATATTGCTTTTATCATATTTAGATATGTTTCTGTGATTCCTGTTCTCTTGAAGATCTTTATCTTAAAAGGATGCCGGATTTTATCAAAAGCTTTTTCAGCTTCTAGTGAGAAGATCATGTGGTTTTTCTTTTTCAGTTTGTTTATATGGTGGATTACATTGATGGATTTTCATATGTTGAACCATTCTTTTATCCCTGGGATGAAGCCTACTTTATCATGGAGGATGATGATTCTGATGTGTTCTTGGATTCAGTTCGCCAATATTTTGTTGAATATTTATGCATCGATGTGCATGAGGGACATTGTTCTGTAGTTCTCTTTTGTTGTTTTGTCTTTGTGTGGCTAGGGTATCAAAGTAATTGTGGCCTCATAAAAAGAGTTTGGGAATATCCCTCCTGCTCCTATTGGTGGAACAATGTGAGTAGTACTGGTAATAGCTCTTGTTTGAATTCCTGGTAGAATTCTGCAGTGAAGCCATCTGTCCCAGGGCTTCTTTTTGGAAAGCTTTTCCTGACTGCTTCTATTTCATTAGGGAATATAGGTCGATTTAAACTGCTTATCTGTTCTTGGTTTTATGTTGTTAAATGATATATATACATAAAATTTTCCATTTCCTTTAGTTTTTTGAATTTTGTGGAGTACATGTTTTCAAAGTATGACCTGGTTTTTCTCTGTATTTCCTCAGTGTCTGTTGTTATACCTGCCTTTCATTTCTGACTTTATTGATGAGCATGCTCTCTCTGTGACTTTTGGTTAGTTTGGATAGAGGTTTTTCTGTCCGGATCTTCTCAAAGAACCAACTCTTTTTTTTTCATTGAATCTTTGTAATATTTTTCTAGATTCTACTTTATTAATTTCAGCCCTCAGTTTGATTATTTCCTGGCATCTACTCCTCCATCATGAGTTTGTTTCTTTTTGTTCTAAAGATTTCAGTTGTTCTGTCAATTCTCTAGTGTGACTATTCTCAAGTTTCTTCATGTGGGCACTTAGTGCTATGAACTTTCCTCTTAGCACTGTTTTCAGAGTGTCCTATAAGTTTGGGTATGCTATGTCTACATTATCATTAGATTCTAGGAAGTCTTTGTTTTTTTTTTGTTTTTTGTTTTTTGTTTTTTGCTTGAGACAGGAATGGTGCAATTGGGTGTTATTCAATTTCCATGAATTTGTAGGTTTTCTGCCATTTGTATTGTTGAATTTTAATCTTAAAGTGAGGTGGTCTGATAAGATACAGGTGGTTATTTCAATTCTTTTTTATTTGTGGAAGTTTACTATGTTGCCAAGTATGTGGTCAATGTTAGAGAAGGTTCCATGTGGCGCTGAGAAGAATGTATATTCTTTTGTGTTTGGATGGAATGGTCTATAGATGTCTGTTAATCGAAATTGGGTCATAACTTTTGTTACATCCTTTGTTTCTTTGGTAAGTTTCTGACTTGTGGTCCTGTCTAGTGGAGAAAAGGGGGTGTTGAAGTCTCCTAATACAATTTTGTGTGTTTTAATGTGTGGTTTGAGCTTTAGTATTGTTTGTTTTACAAATGTGTGTGTCTTCGTATTTCGGACATAGATGTTTAGGTTTGTGACTTCATCTTGTTGGACTTTTCCTGTGATGAGTAAAAAATGCCCTTCTTCATCTCTCTCTTTTTTTTGGTTTTTCGAGACAGGGTTTCTCTGGGCCTTTGGAGGCTGTCCTGGAACTAGCTCTTGTAGACAAGGCTGGTCTCAAACTCACAGAGATCTGCCTGCCTCTGTCTCCTGAGTGCTGGGATTAAAGGCTTGCACCACCAACGCCTGGCCTTTCTTCATCTCTTTTGATTGAGTTTAGTTGAAAGTCTAATTTGTTAGATATTAGGATTGCTACAACAACTTGTTTCTTGTGTCCATTTGATTGGAAAATCTTTTCCCAACCCTTTACTCTGAGGTAACTACTGTCTCTGATTTTGAGATGTGTTCCTTGTATACATCAGAAGGATGGAATCTGTCTTCGTAGCCATTCTGTTAACCTGTATCTTTATATATGAAAATTAGGACCGTTGACATTGAGGGATATTAATGTCCATTGATTGTTGGTTCTTGTTCATTTTGGAATTTTTGTTGGTGGTGTCATTATGTGTGGAATTTGCCCTCCTGTTTCTTTTCCTGTTTGGTAAATTTGGATTATCTGTTACCTAGAATCTAATGATAATGTAGACATAACATACCCAAACTTAAGGAAACTCTGAAAGTAGTGCTAAGAGGAAAGTTTATAGCACTTAATGCCCACATGAAGAAACTTGAGAATAGTCACACTAGAGAATTGACAGAACAACTGAAATCTTTAGAACAAAAAGAAACATCTCATGATGGAAGAGTAGGTGCCAGAAAATAATCAAACTGAGGGCTAAAATTAATAAAGTAGAATCTAGAAAAACATTACAAAGAATCAATGAAAAGAAAGAGTTGGTTCTTTGAGAAGATCTGGATAGAAAAATCTCTATCCAAAGTAAACTTAGCATGCTCTCTCTGTAACTTTTGGGTTGTAGTTTTCCCTCTAGGACTTTCTGTAGAGCTGGATTGGTGGATATGTCTTTTTTGAATCTGGTTTTGTCATGGAATATCTTGTTTTCTCTGTCTATAATGATTGAAAATTTTGCCGGGTACAGTATTCTGGGTTGGCATCCATGTTCCCTTAGTGTTTGTAGGACATCTATCCAGGACCTTCTTGGCTTTCAACTTTTCCATTGAGAAGTCAGGTGTGATTCTGGTAGGTCTGCCTTTATATATTACTTATCTTTTTTCTTTGCTGCTCTTAATATTTTCTCCTTATCATGTAAGTTTGTTGTTTTGATTATTATGTGGTGAGGGGAGTTCATTTTCCAGTCTATTTGGTGTTCTGTAAGCTTCTTGTACTTTCATATGCATATCCTTCTGTAGGTTGGGGAAGTTTTCTTCTATGATTCTGTTGAATATATTTTCTGAACATTTGAGCTGTTTTTCTTCACCTTCTTCTTATTCCATGATTCTTAGATTTGGACTTTTTACAGGGTCCTGTATTTCCTGGATATTTTGTGTTACAGATTTGTTGGACTTTACATTTTTTTGTTTGATGACTGTATGTTCTCTAGTGAGTCTTCATCATCTGAGAGTCTCTCCTACATCTTCTTTTATTCTATTGGTTATACTACATCCTTAGATCCAGATCATTTATCCAGCCTTTGTATTTCAGGGATTCCCTTATTCTATGTTTTCTTTATAGTTTCTATTTCAGCTTTCATGCCTTGAACTGTTTCCAGTGCTTCCTTCACTTGTTTGGTTATTTTTTCTTTAGATTATTTAAGAGAATTACTTATTTCTTGAATTTTTTGTTTCTTTCTTCCATTTCTTTAAGAGATTTTCTTGTTTCCTCTTTAAGGTTCTCAAACATCTACATACATTACATTTCTAGTTCTGTCTCTTCTCTTTCCTCTGTGTTGTACTTTACAGATCTTGCTGATGTGGAGTCCCTAGATTCTGGTTGTTTCATATTGTTTTTTTATGTTGAGTGTGTTCTTATTCAGCCTTCTTCCCATGTCTTCTTCCAGTGGGTACAGGTGGGGTCTCCCTATCTCCTCTTGTCACCCAATGGTGTATGTGGGCCAAGACTTCAATGGCTGCAGCTATGGATAGTCTTGCTTCTCCTTGTAGTTTCCTCATTCAGGAATGGTCTGGGCAGTAGAGGGGGAAGGAAGAGTGAGGTATTTCCAGACTCAAAGAGGTCCTTCCTGTCTGGGTGGCTCCACTCTATTCAGGCAGGTTCACTCTATGCAGCCACCAGCCCAGAGAGATCCTGAGGTAATGGGGACCTTAGCAGGAGTAGGTCTCAGGAGGGGTCAGGGCAGTGGAGGGGCCAGGAAGCTTTTTTTGCATTCTTTAAGAAGTTTGTTTATTACTTAAATATTTGGTTTTATCATTTCTTCCACTACTTTAAGTGATTTTCTCATTTCTTCTTTGTGATTTTCTATCATCTCCATAATATTTTTGAGGTCCTTCTTTTCTGCTTCATCTGTTTTAGGAATGTCAGGTATTGCCGGTGTAGAGTCCCTAGTTTCTTGTAGTTTAACATTGGTCTTTCTGTTGTTGAGTGTTTTCTTACATTGTAGTGGGTGCAGTTTGGGTCTCTCTCTTTCCTCCAGTCTCCTGGTGGTTGTAGGTGGCTCAAGACTTCAATGTAGGTAACTCTGGATAATCTAGCTTCTCATGGTGTTCTCCTCACTCAAGAGGAGGGCATAGGGGATCAAGACTCAATGGAAGGTGGAGAGCAGATGGCAGAGTGTTGCCAAGACTGAGTTGTGGCCTAACTTGGGGTAGTCCATATTGCTGAGGCAGATGCAAGAATTTTCAAGGGGTGGATGTGGGGACTTGGTCCCAAGCACTTCCCATTCTCACCTTAAGCAGAGGGCATAGAGCTTATGTGGTGCCAAGACTGAGGTGTGTCCAGACTCACGGTGATCTGATACTTATCAGAGTATATTTATTCTAAAGTGGAGTTCCAAAGCTATTGTTATCAGACGTTCAGGATATCAAAGGATGGTGTCTTGATTCAATTTGCTCCCTACAACCTCTGTCTTTTTGTTTTCTTGTCCTCACATCTTCCAATCCATATAGATTTATGTAGATACTCATGGATATTAAAACATATTTTGAAATCCATATTTAAAGCAATACTTTCTACCTCAGAATTTGGTTCCAGATGTGCTAGTCATATTAGGAATTTAAAAATAAATAGCTTTATTTGTAATTGCAGGGTTCTCACTAAGATATGAAGTGAAAAGTAAAGAATGTCATTAATGTTGTAGAGATCCTAAATTACCTTCCTTTTCCTTTATATGAAAATTTATTGCAGTTCAAAAATTTCCACAAGGAAAATTATCAATTTGTATGTAATAAGTAGCTGGTAAATTTTGACTAATTTTAACAAATAATCTGTTGTTGTATACTTTATTTTTGTTAACTTTTTCTTTATTTTCTGAAATTCTATTTTAATTACAAGATATCTCCCTTTCCTCCAAATCTTCCCATATACACTTCCCTGATACTTTAAAATTTATGGACTCATTTTTCTTCAGTTGTTTTACATGAATAAATTTTTAATGTAATAGGATTCAAACATCTTGCTTGGTCATGTTTTCTAAAAACTCAGTTCAGCTTATCTGAGTGGTCTATGTTATGACTTCTATTACCCTGGGGGTGTTGTCCTAATAAGGTTGAAAATAATTCTATTCCCATTTTGGGGTCTTTAATATATTTATTGGTCTCCTCAATCTGTTTGCTTTTTAAGAGATATATTGATTTCCTCTGATTATTTATTCATTCCCTCTTTAAGTTCATCTTCATTTTGTGATTTTTAAGGTCATTTTCTATTGGTTTAGTGGCATTGGAAAGATTAAGTTTTGCAGCATAAGATAGCTGGGTTCTAGATGTGATGTATTGCCCTTTCTGTTACTGATTGTATTCTTACACTTTCTGGATTTGGGGTGATTGTAGCTCTACGTTTTGACTCCTGTGTTTGTCTTTGTTAGATTTTTTTCCCTTGTTTTCTGTATCCCTTGTGATTTTCTTACATAAGTGAGAATAGGTTCTGATTACTGATGAGCATTTAATTTCAGTAGTGTATCTCAGCTAGGGATTTTGGGGGTCTTCAGTCCGTTCATCTGATTTGGCTTCCAGTAAAGCCTGAGTCTTCCTCTGGAGAATGTAGAAATTTCTTGGTCTCTAGTAGAGCTCTTTTGGCTATTCTGCTGACTCTATTTGGTCCTATGGCTTCTGTTATCCCAACATGTATTGACTCTCTCTGGGCCTATGGAATCTGTTGGAGTTCTGAGTAATAGCTGTTTCTGAGGAGATGGATGAGTTGGAATTAGGGCCCAGTTGTCCTTCTAAGATTGTGCCACAGTAAAAGAGCCCTCTTACTATGGAATACTAGAAAACATGAATTCAAATTTAAACTATATAAACCAAATATGTCATCTAAGCATATAGCATCTTATGGATCCCACAAGATTATATATTGTTTACAAAAATATATATAATGAACACCAAATGGTAAGACTATCAAGGATAACCAATTAGATGGAAAAGAAAATGACCAGATGGACATTTCTGGAAAAAGGACATTTTATACTTTCAAAGCATGGCTGAATTTAAACTCAATAAATTCCTCCTAAATCTAGATATAAAATATTAAACCATGCAGTAACAATCAGCCTCTTTCTAAGTGGCAAAAGGCAATTTTAAATATAGAATATTAAAATATTGCTTTAGTGGTAATTTGCTGCTAAATTGTTGAACACTGGAAAGGTGTCAAACAAAAATGTGAAATAATGTGAAACTTGGAATGATGCTTTGAGTTACGTTATTTTGTTCCTCCATTTTTTATTTAAATTTGAAACAAGATTATTTTACATGTCAATCATTGTTCCCTCTCCCTCCTCCTGCCCTGCCCCCACTAACATCCTACCCATCCCATTCCATTTCTGCTCCCTAGGAAGAGTGAGGTCCTCCATGGGGGTCTTCAGAGTCTGTCATATGCTTTGGGAAAGGGCCTAGGCCCTCCCTGGTGTGTCTAGGCTGAGGGAGTATTTCTCTATGTGAATTGGGCTCCCAAATCCATTCCTATGCTAGCGATAAGTACTGATCTAGTAAAAGAGGCCCCATAGATTTCTGATGCCTCCTCACTGACACCCACATGCATGTGGTCTGGATCAGTTCCATGCTGGTTTCCCAGTGATCAGTCTAGGGACCAAGATCTCTTCCTTGTTCAGATCAGTTGTTTCTGTGGGTTTCACCATCCTGGGTTTTTCCACTTTACTCATCACTCCTCCTTCTCTGCAACTCCTTAGCATTCTTTGCCTTTTCTGGTATCACCATTTTAATTTGTTATTTTGTTAATTTCAACATTCCTTCTCAGCTCTTTAGTTAATTTGGGTTTTTCAATCTTGATTGTTTTCACATGAAATTGATTCGTTTTTAATGGAGTCTTTCTATTTTTGTTTCTATTTTATTGATTTCAATGCTGGGTATGAATATTTATTGCAATGTACCTCTTTAGAGTGTTACTTCCTTTTCTTCAAGAATTTTCAGGTGTGATATTAAGCTACTAGTATGAGAGAGCTCCAATTTTTTAAATGTAAAACTTAGTATTATGAACTTTCCTCTTAGAGCCCTGTTCATTCCTCCTTCATTGTCATCAAAGAAATGCAAATTAAAATACCTACAATCAAGAATTCTGTTGATGGAGATTAAGGAAAACAGAACACTTACCCTTATTCACTGAAGTTGGGCAAACAACTAGTACAGTATATTATGAAAATAAATGCAGACCTTTCTCAAAATATTAAAAGTGGTTTCCATATAACACAGTTACAAATTCAGGACAAGTAATGAAACAACTATTCATCCTAACACTGAGACACTTGTACATCTATGCTTATTGCTGGCCAAGTCACAAAAGCTAATATAAGGAACCAGGATGGATGTTCATAAACATGAGTGGGTAATGAAATTATGGGGTTTTATTAAAATATAAAGAAATATGAAATTGGGGAAATTGTAGGAAAATGTATAGATCTGGAAAATATAATCTGAAATGAGGATACTCAAAATCAGATTAAAATTATGTTTATTCTCATATACAGAAGCAACCATGTTGTCTTAGATAGGATTTCTATTGCTGTGAAGACATGCTATGACCACCACAACTCTTTTTTTACTTTCTTTGTATTTATTCTATGTGTCTTTCCCATCATTCATCTTCATCCCATTCATTTCCCTCTTCCTTTGAATCTGCTGTCTCCCATGCAATCTTCTATGATAAAACAATCTCTCATGGTTCTACTGCTTCAGAAGAAGATCTTGATACTGGACATCTGAGTGATCACAGGTACCCAGGAGACTGTAGTACAGAAAGCATAGCTGGGCTCCACTCAATCCTCATGTCCTCAGTTAATCTAGGAAAGGCAGGATTCTCCCATCACCCAAATTCCTCAAGGACCCTCATACCTAGTTAATAAGTGTTCTCAAAATTTCCCTGAGTCCTTATAATATATATGCTACTTCTCTTTATCCAGAAGATGCAGTGCCACTTGCACCTTTTCCATACACACTGCATTGTGGAAACTATTGTCTGAGTCTGTCTTTAATTCTACAGCCACAACAGAAACATATCTTCCTTTCACCTCTTGGTCCATCATAAAAGCACAAGGAGATTTTTATCAGCTCTTTTTTAAAGCAGTAGATATTCTTCAGGGTGGAGAACATCTCATCGATTGATGAGCTTTTAACCATTCACTGTGTAAACGCCAGAGCCGAGCATGAATAATTCCAAAGAGAGAGGCTCTGGCTTGACCACTGAAACAGAAGTATTGATGGAACAGCCATTGCTAAGCAAAACTGATAAACACAAGCATGTTCCTTCCTCAGGTATAAATGAGAGTTCATGCAGTAAATAGTGCTCACTGCACATATGTAATACAAGTGTGATTCTCTTCCTGGGCTGTAGCTTATGCATATATTCTCCTTCTCTTCTTCAAGGTTGGTGAATTCCTGTTTTTCCCCACAATAATCTTGCTTGTCTCTTTTCTTTTTTCCATTTTTATTTAAATTAGAAACAGGATTATTTTACATATCAATCCCAGTTCCCTCTCTTTCCCCTCTGATCCTTCCCCCAGCCAATAACATCCTACCTATCCCATAATCTTTCTGGTCCTCAGGTAGTGTGATCCCTTCAATGGGGGGACTTCAGAGTCTGTCATATCCTTTGGGATATAGCATAGGCCCTCTCCATAAGTCTAGGCTCAGGGAGTGTCCCTCTATGTGGAATGGACTCCCAAATTCCTTTCCTATGCTAGGGATAAGTACTGATCTACCACAGGAGGCCCCATAGATTTCCAAGGCCTCCTCACTGATACCCACATTCATGGGGTCTGGATAAGTTCCATGCTTGTTTCCCAGCTATCACTATGGGGAATATGACTTCCCCCTTGTTCAGGTCAGCTGTTTCTATCGGTTTCACCAGAAAGTTCTTGACAACATTGCTTATCACAGCTCATTATGTGAAACTGGATTCCAGTTCAGTTAAGTGTTTAGATGCAGCTATCTGCTTCTACTTCCAGCAGGTTCTGGATGAATGTCTAGGATGGCATATAATGGAGCAATCAATCTCATTATCAGGGGAGGCACATTTAAGGTAGCCTTTCTCTGTTGCTTAGGATGTTAGTTGGTCTCATCCTTGTATATGTCTGATTATGTTCCTAGTGTCTGATTTCGCTTTAAACCTATAAAGGCTCACTATATTATGTTAACACTTTTCTTGCTCTCTTCTTCGCCCAATTCAACCTTCCCTCTCCCTTATGTCCTTCTCATGTTCTCATTTTCCTAGCTCCGTCTCCCTTCCCTCCATGCTCCCAATTTGCTCAGGAGATCGTGTCCCATTTCACTTCCCAAGGGGACTATGTGTGTCTCTGTAAGAGTCCTCTTTCTTTCCTAGCTTCTTTGGTGGTGTAGATTGAAAGCTGGTGATACTTTGTTCTATGTGTAAAATATATATATATATATATATATATATATATATATGAGAGCATACCAAGTTTGTCTTTTTGTGACTGGATTATCTCACTCGCAATGGTTTCTTGTAGTTCCATCCATTTTCCTGCAAATTTCAAAATTCCATTGTTTCTTTCTGCTGAATAGTACTCCATTGTGTAAACTTACAACATTTTCTCTGTCCATTCTTCAGTTGAGGGGCCTGTAGGTTGCTTCTTGGTTGTGGCTATTACAAATAATGCTTCTATGAACATACTTGAACATATGTCCTTGTATGAATGTGCGTCTTTTGGGTATATGCCTAAGAGTGGAATTGGTGGATCTTGTGGTAGATTGATTCCCATTTTTCTGAGGAATCTCCATACTGATTTCCAAAGTGGCTGTAGACTTGGCACTCCCAGAAGCAAGGGAGGAGTGTTCCTCTTTCTCTATATCTTATCTAGCATAAGCTATCATTGGTGTTTTTTATTCAGCCATTCTGACAGGAAGAAGATGGTATTTCATAGTTATTTTGATTGGAATATACCTGATGGCTAAGGATGTTAAATACTTTATGTGTCGTTCAGCCTTTTTAGAGAATTCTTCTGTAGAGAATTCTCTGTTTATTTCAGTACCCCACTACTTACTTGTATTGTTTGGTGCTTTGGACACTAGCTTCTTGAGATTTTTGGAATGATTGGATATCAGCCCTCTGTCAGATTTGGCTTGGTGAATAGCTTTTCTCATTCTGTTCACTGCCATTTTGTCTTTCTGACTGTGTCCTTTTAGTTTGACATTGGCTATAGTTTTACTGTATATTGTTTTCATTATGAGCAGTAATTTCCTGTTATCCCTGATCTATCCAAGACCTTTAGCATGAAGGGGTGTTGGATTTGTCATAGGAATTTCTGGCATCTAGTGAGATGATCATGTTTTTTTTTCCTCAGTCTGGTTATATGGTGGATTACATTGATAGATTTTCATGTGTTGAACCCACATTGCATCCCAGGGATGAAGCCTACTTGATCATAGTGGATGAGTTTTATGATATATTTCTGGATTCTGTTTGCCAGTATTTTATTGTGTATTTTTGCATCTATGTTCATGATGGATATTGGTATGTAGTTCTCTTTCTTAAGTTGTATCTTTGTGTAATTTGGATACCAAGGAAATTGTAGCCTCATAATAAGAGTTTGGCAATGAAACTTCTGCTTCTTTTGGCAATGAAACTCTTTTACAATGCTTCAATTGAATAAAAAAACACATCACAGAATCATCAACCATCATCAACTAGGATTCATCCCAGGGATGCAAGGATGGTTCAACATACAAAAATACATTAATGTAATCCACCATATAAACAGACTGAGGGAAAAAACACATGATCATCTCACTGGATGCCAAAAAAGCTTTGACAAAATCCAACACGGCTTCATGATAAAGGTCTTAGAAAAATCAGGGATAACAAGAACATACCTCAACATAATAAAAGCAATATACAGCAACCCAGCAAGCAACATCAAATTAAGTAGAGAGAAACTCAATGCAATTCCTCAAAAATCAGAGACAAGACAAGGCTGTCCACTCTCTCCATACCTCTTCAATATTGTTCTTGAAGTTCTAGCTCGAGCAATAAAACAAAAAAGGAGATCAAGGGAATACAAATCAGAAGTGATGAAGTCAAATTCTCACAATTTGCAGAGGAAATGTTAATCTACATAAGTGACCAGAGAAACTCTACTAGGGAACCCCTAAAGATGACAAACACCTTCAGCAAAGTGGCAGGATACAATATGAACTCAAAAAAATCTGTAGCCCTACTATATACAGATGGCATATTGGTGGAGAAAGGAATCAGAGAAACATCACCCTTCACAAATGCCACAAACAACATAAAACACCTTGTGGTAACACTAACCAAAAAAGTGAAAAACCTGTACCATAAGAATTTTGAGTCACTAACAAAACAAATTAAAAAAGATAAAAGAAAATGGAAAGTTCTCCCATGCTCTTTGATAGGCAGGATCAACATAGTAAAAATGGCAATGTTGCCAAAAGCAATATACAGATTCAATGCAATCACCATTCACAGAACTTGAAAGAAAAATTATTGACTTTATAAGGAGAAACAATTGACCCATGATAGACAAAACAAACCTTTACAATAAAGGAACTTCTGGAGACATCACAATCCTTGACTTCAAGCTCTTTTATAGAACCATAGTACAGAAAACAGATTGATAGTGACACAAAAATAGACAGGTAGACCATTGGAATAGAGTTGAAAAACCCTGAAATTAACCCACATACCTATGAAAACCTGACTTTTGACAAACAATCCAAATATATATGCTGGAACAAAGAGAATATCTTCAACACATGGTGCTGGCATAACTGGATTCTGGCTTGCAGAAGACTGCAGATAAATCAAAGCCTATCGCCATACACAAAACTTAAATCAAAATGGAACATAGAACTCAACATAAATCCAGCCACACTAACCCTTTTAGAAAACAATGTGGAAAATACCCTTAAATTAATTGGTACAGGAGAATGCTTCCTGAACATTACACCAGTAGCACAGACATTGAGATCAACAATTGATAAATAGGACCTCCTTAAATTGAGAAGTTTCTGTAAGGCAAAGGACACAGTCAGCAAGACAAATTGGCAGCCCACAGACTGGGAAAAGATATTCACCAACCCCACATCTGACAGAGGGCTTATCTCCAAAATATACAAAGAATTGAAGAAGTTAGTCTCCAAAACAACAAACAATACATTTAAAAGTGGGGTGCAGAACTAAATACACAATTCTCAATAAAGGAATCTAAAATGGCTGAAAGACAGATAAGAAAGTGTTCAAAATTCTTAGCCATCAGGGAAACGCAAATCAAAACAAGTCTGAGATACCATGTTACTCCTGTCAGAATCACCAAAATCAAAAACACCAATGACAATTTTTGCTGGGGAGGATGTGGAGAAATGGGAACACTTATTCACTGTGGGTGGGAGAGCCAACCTGTAAAGCCACTTTGGAAATCAGTATGAGGACTCTCCAAGAAAATTGGAATCAGTCTACCACAGATCCAGCAATTCCAATCTTAAGCATATACCCAAAGAAGCACATTCATACCACAAGGACATATGTTAAAAGATGTTCATGGCAGCAATATTTGTATTAGCCAGACTGGAAGCAGCCTAGATGCACCTCAACCAAAGAATGGGTAGAGAAAATGTGGTACATTTACAGAATGGAGTACTACTCAGCAGAAAAAAAATAATGAAATCTTGAAATTTGCAGAAAAATGGATGGAACTAGAAGAAACCATTCTGAGCGTGGTAACCCAATCACAAAAATACAAACTTGGTATGTACTCACTGTTATATGGATTTTAGACATAGAGTAAAGAATTACCGGCCTACAATCCACACTGCCAGAGAAGCTAGTAAACTAGGACCCTAAGAGAGACATTTATGATCCTCTGGAGAAGGGGAAAGATTTAGGATCCACTGATCAAATTGAGATCATGGCAAAATGGAGATTAGAGCTAGGAGAAAGAGAAGGGTCAAAGAAGAGTGTTGCAGAGGACTTGAGGGAGCAGAATGGATTAGTCAGGGGAATAATAGAAGATAAGAATGTAGATATCATAATGGATACATTTTAGGTTTTCAGAGAAATAAGGCACTAGGTTTATTTCTGAAAATCTAGAAAGATGACACCAACTAACAATCTAAGCCACAGAGGAGTGGCTACCTTAAATGCCCTCCACTGATGATGAAATTGATGTCTGATTTATATGCCACCAATTTTAAAGCCCTCATCCAGCAGTTGGTGGAAGTAGAAGCATACTCCCACAACTATTCCCTGAACTGAACTGGAATCACTGTGCCGAGTAGGACAAGTGAAGAGCAAAGGAGTGCAGAGCAGGCTGGTTAAACCCACAGAAACAACTGACCTGAACATCGGGGAACTCTTGCTCCCCAGACTCATAGCTGGTATACCAGCACGGGACTGATGCAGAACCTAGGAACATGGCTTTCAGTGAGGAAACCTTGGAAATCTACAGGACCTCCTGTAATAGTTCACAACTTATCCCTAGCATATTTGGGGAATTTGGGAGCGTATTCCACATAGAGGAATACTCCTTAAGCCAAGACACATGAGGCAGACCTAGGCCCTATCCCAAATGATATTATAGACTCTGATGACACCATATGGAAGGCCTCACCATCCAGAGGGAGCAGCAATTATATGTGGTAGGTAGGGTTTATTTGGGGAGGTGGAAGGGGAGGAAGGTAGGGAGAAGGGAACTGGGATTGTCATGGGAAATAATTTTGTTTCTAATTTAAATTAAAAATAACAATTTGGCAATGAAATTTCAGCTTTTGTGGAACAATTTGAGGAGTATTGGTATTAGTTCTTCTTTGAATTTCTGGTAGAATTCAGCAATTAAGACATCTGACCCTGGACTTCTTTTTCTTGGGAGACTTTTGATGAATGCTTCTATTTCATTATGGCTTACATGTCATTTTATGTTACTTGTCTGTTCTTGATTCAATTATGATAAGTGATATCTCTCCAGATCATTTTCCATTATCTTTAAATTTTTGAAATTTGTGTAGTACACATTTTAAAAGTATGACCTATAGTTTCTCTGTATTTCCTCAGTATCCCTTGTTGTGTCCTGCTGTTCATCTCTGATTTTGTTAATTTGCATGCCTCTACCTTTTGGTTTGTTTGGATAAAGGTTTGTCTATCCTGTTGATTTTCTCAGAGAACCAACTCTTTGTTACACTGATTCTTTGAAATGTTTTTTTTTTTATTGAACTTTATTGATTTCTGCCCTCAGTTTGATTTTCCTGGTGTCTACTACTCCTCAGTGAATTTGCTTCTATTTATTCTACAGCTTTAAGTTGTGCTGTCAATTCTCTGGTGTGACTATTCTCTAATTTTTTCACATGAGCACTTAGAGCTTTGAACTTTCCTCATAGTACTGCTTTCAAAGTGTCCCAAAGTTTGGGTATGTTGTGTCTTTATTTTCATTGGATTCCAGGAAGTCTTTAATTTCTTTCTTCATTTCTTCCTTGATCCAAAAATGGTGCAGTTGCCCATTGGAAAATTTACCTGAGTTGTTGTTTCTACAATTTATGATGTTGGTGAATTATAAGTTTAAAGCATGGGGGTCTGATCAGACACAGGGGTTTATTCGAATTTTTGTACCTGTTGAGTTTTGCTATATTTCAGTATAAATGTTCAATTACATAGAAGGTTCCATGTGGTGCTGAAAAGAAGGTATATTCTTTTGTGTTTGGATGGAATTTTCTATAGATGTCTGTTAATGCCAATTCGGTCATAACTTCTCCTATTTCCTTTGTCTCTTTGTTAAGTTTCTGTCTGGTGGTCCTGTCCTGTGATGAGAGTGGGGTGTTGAAGTCTCCCACTATAGCTGTGACAGGTTTTATGTGTGATTTGTGTTTTAATGATATTTCTTTTACAAACGTGTTCCTTTGAATTTGGGGCATAGATGTTTCGAATTGAGACATAATCCTGATGTATTTTCCCTGTGATTTTTATTGTTTCATGTGTCCATTTGATTGGAATATCCTTCCAAACCCTTTACTCTGAGGTATTGTCTATATTTGAAGTTGAGGTGTGTTTCTTCTATGCAGCAGAAGGATGGACTTTGTCATTGTATCACTTTTGTTAGCCTGTGTCTTTTTAAGGCAAGTTAAGACCATTAATGTGGAAGGAAATTAAGGACCATTGAGTGCTTATACTTGTTTGTTATTGATTTGTTGGTAGTGCTGGTATTGTTTGTGGATTTACCTTGCTTTTTCTTTTGGCTTTTGGTAAAGGGGGGTTATCTATTGCCTATGTTTTTGTGAGAATGGTTAACTTCTTAGGTTGGAGTTTTCCTTCCACTAGTTTCTGTAGTGCTGGATTAGTGGGTATATATTGTTTAAATCTGGATTTGTCATGGAATATCTTGTTTTCTACATCTATAGTGATTGAAAGCTTTTCTGGGTATAGTGGTTGGGGCTGACATCCCTGGTCTCTTAGTGTTTGTTGAATATCTATCTAATAAAGTTTGGCTTTCAGAGTTTCCATGGAAAAGTCAGTTGTAATTCTGACAGGCTTACATTTACATGTTAGCTGATAATTTTCCCTTGCCTCTCTTAAAATTCTTTTTTCATTCTGTACGTTTGTTGTTTAAATTACTATTTGGCAAGGGGACTATTTTTTGTGGTCCACTCTACCTGGAGTTCTGTAGGCCTCTTATAGTTTCATTTGCATGTCTTTCTTTAGATTGAGAAAGTTTTCTTCTATGATGTTGCTGAATATGTTTTCTTCACGTATGAGTTGGGTTTCTTCAACTTCTTCTATACCTATTATTCTCAGGTTTAGCCTTTTCACAGTGTCCCATATTTCCTAGATATTTTGTTTTAGGGATTTGTTGGACTTAAGATTTTATTTGGTGGATGAATGTATTTCACCTAGTTTGTCTTCAATGCCTGAGATTCTCTTTTCCATTTCCTCTATTATGTTGGCTATATTTGTGTCGGTAGTTCCTTATTTATTTTTCCTGGTTTTAGCCAAAACTATCCCTGCAGATTGTATCATCCCTCCACCTTTCCAGTGGCAATGCAGAGGTCATGCCTATTTTCATTATAGTTAATCAAATGAAGTGCTGAAACTAAAGAGCATGTTAAATGTATTCAGCTCATCAGTTTGCATCAATATTAGGCACCATTTGATTTGGAGATACTCCCCAGAAAGAGGATGAGTGTCTTTCAAAGTAAGAGAGATAGTTTAAGCTCTCTAATTCTGACCCTGAGTCTGATCCTGATGTATAATGAAGAGAGTCCCTGCAGTAAAGGTCCCAAAGTTTGTTTACCCTAAACATGTTTACAAATGAAAGCTTGGATAGTCTGCATTTTTTCAATCAGGTGGTTACACCATAAGGAGCAGTAGAGGCAGCTCAACTTAGGACTTCTTCTTCTTCTTGGGTGGTTTATGCTCTGATCTATACATGTTGAAATATTAGATAGTTCCCTATTGACAGTTGAAAGTTATAGAGTCTTTTGGATGCAGACTACTGATGGTGAAGGTGAAATCTGTATGTCCTTGAACCACTAATAATGAAACTAGAGTGGACCAAGATATGGTCTGTGATGAACACTTAATGTAGTGCCTTTGAGTTTCTCTTCTCTTTTTCCTTCTTCTTTTTGATACCAATCTGCACTCATGCCAACATGAAGTTTGGCTCTTCTATTGATGATCAGTATTTACCTGGAGTCACATCAGGACTGCTGAAAACTGGGACATAACAATGTTACCCCTTGAGGCTAAACAGAGAAGGTCTGGGATTTTTGAAAATGCTTATTAATGACTTACAAGATCAGCCATTAAGATTCTCGTTCAACACTATTTAATCACCAGAATACAAACTCCTTTTTGGTCAAAGACCATAAGGCCTTGCTGGAAATGTGAAACTTTATTTAAATACATGCTCTGATTTTGCAAACTACGGTTGCCAAACTTGTCAAAAGTAATAGTGTGATTGAACTCAACAGTGGTCATTCTTAATGTTAGCTTTATAATTGGGCCTTAAATTATTCAATTTTCATGGACAGGTTTCTAATAAAGTATACCAGGATGTAATAACAAAGAGTGAAATCATTTCCACATCTTCATGTCCTATCATAAATGATTAATAAAACTGGAGTTCCAGCTGGGCATTGGTGGCACATACCTTTAATCACAGCATGTGGGAGGCAGAGGCAGGTGGATCTCTGTGAGTTCAAGGCCAGCCTGGTCTCCAGAGCGAGTGCCAGAATAGGCTCCAAAGCTACACAGAGAAAACCTTTGTATTAAAAACAAAACAAATAAAAAAACTGGAGTTCCAAAGAAATCGAGTTTCCTGACAAATTAATGTTAAGAGAAAGAGCTACAAATGCCATCTATGTATGCATCATATTTTGGTACCAGCAAAAGGTGAAAATTTTAGAATACAGATACACTCATGGGAATCAATGGAGAGAAAAATACTGAATTAGTCGATATTTGAAATGGACATAGAATTATCAATCTCATAAAAATAGAGGTGTACAAATGAAGTTCCTTGGGACTTCTATGTTGGACTAAGATTTCATAAGGTAAATTAGTGATTTTCAGGTATTTAGGCAGCATGAAAGGAAATCACATAATCATGTGAAGCATCAGCACAGAGAAACTTCACATGAATAAAGGGGTGTCTCTGTGGCAGTTCCTGGTGAAACCAGTCTACCCAAAGACTGACATGTGATGACCCTGACATGGGAAATGAAAAGTGCTGGAGAGGTGGTTCCTGTATTGGTGATGAACAACAGTGTATGTGTGGATGTAATGGGGTGTGCAAAGAAAAATAGTGAGATTTTACCTCCTTAAATATTTGTGTTAGTGACAAATGTAGACAAAACTTCCTTATTTAGTAATGCAAACTCTATGTACTAATAAAGACAAATGTCAGTGACATTTTAAAATGCAATCAGCACTGTAAATCTGAAGTTTATAATAACAGTCTAGGCATAAGCCACACCATGGTTAAATTTCAATTCTGTGTTTGTCACTTTAAAAAATATTACATGTATGAATGTTTTGTCTGCAGACATATAGGTGCACCAGAGCTCAGAAGAGATCATTAGAACCCATTAAATTTCAATTACAAATGGTTGGGAGCTGCCATGCAGCTGCTGAGAACCTAACCCTGGTTCCCTGGCAATACAAAGAAATGTTCTTAACACTTAACTATATTTCCAACCCCTGTCCCATTATTGTAAAACTTTCATTCATTGTGTAATCATTTTATATAGAATTCATTCACCCCAAAGTGTTTAACACCATGATCTTCTGAATAGAATAAATACACAAATTCAGGCTTAAAATCTGAAATGGATGTTATTTTTAAATAAAAAGAAATTGTGTCTACCTGTGCAAAAATAATATTGATAGAGCAGAAGAATGAATCAGTGGATAGGCTAAAACCATTGCAAATGAGGGAAGAATTCACAGCAGTGAAGGTAGAGATGGTGTTGGGCCTATCAATATTAATATTGAATATTTGTGGCTTTTTCTTGTCAAACATTCATTAATAAGGTGTCTTTTTTCATTATGGAAAATATTTTATTTTAGAAATTTGAGTCGGGTGAGATAAATAAATACAACAAAGCACATACTGACAGCACACAAATTTAAACAAACTTTTGTCAAAAAAACCTTTTTAATCTATTCCACACACTTTCACACCTGCTAAAATCAGAGTAAGTGTCCTGAGGACCCTTTGCATTCACAAGTAATAGATACTATGCTAAACAAGAAGTATCTGAAAGCTTTGTGCTTCTGTTTTTAAATTTTACATAAATGTATTTAAATTAAAATTTAAATGTCTAATTAATAGTTATCTATTTTCTATTTGCTATTCAGAGTGTGTTCATTGTTTGCATAATTTAAAAATTTATGCATTGATTCAATTAATATTTGATTGCTTTGTTGTATTCTTAAAATTTTAACATTTATCTTGTAGTGTATCATACTTTATATTTTGGACAATGTTTCTTTTGATAAAAAGAATGAGGCATTTTCTAAAACTAACATGTGATAATACTGCACAAATATTCATGAGGTCTTTTTCATCAGTTGCATTCATTAATCAGATTTTTTTTTTCTTGCAGATCATTTCATGAAAGTGAAGTGCTAAAGAACTCTCTTTTATTTTATGGAAATATTTGTCTCACCATAGATCCTGAAATATTTTCAACAGCTTTGGATCACTCATAATCTCTGGAATTGCCCTCAGAATTATTCTGGAAGGATATTGTCTATTACTCTTTATCTTTCTCTTCTTTTCTGGCTTTTTAAGAAGAAGATTGCCTTCTTTTGAATATAATTAAGGATAGGAACTAACATGTTGACTCACAAAAGGTCAAATACATTCAAAAACCTGCCTGTCAACTCAGACATTGCTATGAGGGGCTGTGAACATTCTAGCAAGATGAATGGTCATGGGCATGAAAACTCATTGAGTTATAGAGGGAATCACTCCTTCATCAGCTGTTTCAGGTCATCATAAATTCCTCTCTTGCTCACCTCAACTAAGCGGTAGTAATAGTGAAAAACTTTCTCAGCAGTGATGAACACCACACAGAACTCATGGGTGTCTTTTCCTTTTCTGGAACCAGATTGCAAATTAAACCATCATGCTAACATCCTGGTTGGTTCTCTCCACCATTCCTGTGATAGTGGCTAAAGAACACAACTCTGATACCTGCTTTAGTAACCTTGTCTACCACCTACTTCCAGACAGTCTTGTTAAAATTGAGGTAGTCTTTATCCTCATCAATACTCTACATGAACTGCTGGATGTCTGGAAGACAATGGCTTACTAGCACCTCTGCTGCACTGCAACTCTCAGCTATTGGCCTAGCCAATAGTCCTGGGCTTGCTTCAGTGCAGGAAACTTGGAGGCATCATAGAAGAACTATGAATTGAGCACCAGCAACAGGAGGCTCACTACCTAGAAGTTGAAATAGTCATCTACCCATGTATGGCAGAACTACTCCACAATCTCGGCTGTGAGAACATTTCCCAAGTCCTTGTTGCCACTGACCAACACCAGTGAAATGTCTTGGTAAATTGGCTTTAGTACTTACTGCAAGTTCATGATCTACCCCCCACAGTGAGTCCCTGGCATTGCATGGATGAGGCTGGAACAGTGAACAAAGAATTTGAGTTTTAGGTTCACCTTGCTGATGGTCTCAATGGCTTATTTAGTGAATTAGATCTCCTGTTCCATTCATCAAGTCATTGTCACAATCCCCAAAAGACCAGGCCTTTATCTGCCAAAACTGGAGGTCTTCCCCTTGGATGACATAGAATGGGCCTTTCCATTCCCTTTTCTTTTATGAGGAAAATACATCCAGAGTCCCATCCCAGGCTCTGTGGACAACATTCTACATGTCTGAGGTGACATGGCAAGCCAATTTCTGGCCTTGCCTGGACTTCCCTGCAGCACTGCCTGAACAGTTTCTCTATAAGCAATTATTTATTTCATGGTTGAGGAGAATGTTTTTATTGTAGATATAAAGGTATGCCAGGCCAGAGACATCTGGAAAAGTCTCCCAACCAAAACAAAAGCCCATGGCCAGATGGCTTCAGTGCAGAATTCTACCATAAATTCCAGGAACAGCTCATAACAATTCTCCTCAAACTATTCCACCCAATAGAAGAAGTGTTGTTGCCAAACTCTTTTTATAAGGCTTCAATATCCTTGATACCCAAGCCACACAAAGATACAAGTAAGAAAGAGAATTCCAGACCAATATCCTTCATGAACATTGATATAAAAATACTCAACAAAATACTGACAAATCGAATCCAAGAACACATCAGAGAAATCATCCAACATGATCCAGTAGGCTTCATCCCAGGGATGGTTCAACATACGAAAATCCATCAATGTAATCCATCATATAAACAATCTGAGGGAAAAAAACACAAGATCATCTCACTAGATGATGAAAAATCCTTTGACAAAGTCCAACACCATTTCATGATAAAGGTCTTAGAGAGATCAAGGATAACAGGAACATACCTTAAAATAATAAAAGCAATATACAGGAAGCTGACATCCAGAATCAAATTAAATTCAGAGAAACACAAAGTGATTTCTCTAAAATCAAGGACAAGACAAGACTGTAAACTATCTCCATACCTCTTCAATATTTTCCTATAACTTCTAGCTAGAGCAATAAGACAACAAACCAATATAAAGGGGATAGAAATAGGAAAGGAAGAAGTAAAATTTTCAGTATTTGCAGATGATATTATAGTCTACATAGGTGACCCAGAAACCTCTTCCAGGGAACTGCTACAGCTGACAAACACCTTCAGCAAAGTGGCAGGATACAAGATTAACTCAAAAAAATCTGTAGCCCTACTACATATAGATGATACATTTGTGGAGAAAGAAATCAGAGAAACATCACTGTTTACAATTGCCACAAACAACATGAAATACCTTGTGATAATGGTAACCAAAAAATGTGAAAGAACTGTGCCATAATAATTTTGATTATCTAAAGAAAGAAATTAAAGAAAGATATTAGAAATTAGGAAGGATTTCCCATGTTCTTGGATATGTAGGATCAATATACTAAAAATGGCAATGTTGCCAAGAGCAATCTACAAATTTAATGCAGTCTCCATCGAAATCCCAACACAATTCTTCACAGACCTTGAAAGAACAATTCTCAACTTTATATGGAGAAACAAAAGAACCAGGATAGCCAAAACAACCCTGTACTTTAGATAAATTTCTGACGGCATCACCCACCTGACTTCAAGCTCTCTTACAGAGGTATAATCCTGAAAACAGCTTGGTATTCACACAAAAATAGACAGGTAGACAAGGGAATAGAGTTGAAAACCCTGATATTAAACCACACAGCTAAGGACACCTGATTTTTTAAAAAGAAGCTAAATTTATATGATGGACTAAAGAAAGCATCTTCAACAAATGGTGCTGGCATAACTGGATGCTGGAATGTAGAAGACTGGAGATAGAACCATGTCTTTCAACATGCACAAAACTTTAGTCCAAATGGATCAGAGACCTCAACATACATCCAGCCACACTGAACCTATTGGAAGTGAAAGTGGGAAAAACCCTTGAATTAATTGGTACTGGAGACCCCTTCCAGAACAATACACCAGTAGGACAGACACTGAGATCAACAATTAATAAAAGGGACTTCCTGAAACTGAGAAGCTTTTGTAAGGCATAGGACACAGTCAGCACAACAAAACAGCAGCCCACTGAATGGGAAAAGATATTCACCTTATTTTTTTTCAAACGAATTATTTACCTACTTGGTTATTTTCTTGATTTCTAAATAACTTTCCTTTTTCCTTGAATAGTTATTTGAAACTGATTTTGAATTTTAACAAATTACCTCTTTGACCCAGTGTGAGATTTACTTAAACTTATTTTATTTATGCCCAACTAAATTTTAGAGTATCGAGGAGACTTGCTGAATCACAAACAGCTTTTAATCCTCAAGGATGAGTCAAGATCTCAGAATCATTTCCTATAGAGTTTTTCCTATTGCATTGCAACAACAGATGACATGAAACAATATAATGTAATCTTTGAACTTACTGTTTTTCACTCTACTCAACTCTACTCAAATGCCATTTTAATATTATGAAGCATATATATTTAAATGTCCAAAAATTTTCAAAAAGCAATACAGAGAAAGTGTATTAAAGTGAATATAGAGGTTAATGTCAAAGGTACAATATATTATGGCTCTTATGTATCATGTACAAAGAATATATACAATGAAAATTCAAACACAAGTTAAATGAATAAATATCTCACACAGTAGAATGGAATGGATTCATGCTGAATCAACTGCTTTTATAAAGATCTAAAATATTTTTGCAACTTCAAGAAGGTCTTTCAGATGAATTTTTATATATGTACTCATCAAACAAACCCTGACCAACTTGTTTTCTATAGGAATTTGATTTTTCATTTCTAAACTCTCATATGAAATGAATTCTCTGGATGATGATATTTCATAATATTTTTATGCAAAAATATGGAAAAGTCATTTTTTGACATAATTGCAGCTGAGGTCTGTATTTCCAATACATATATTATAGGCCATAAAATAGACATGAATACATGAACAGAGAAATATAAATTAATTTTCCTGCTCCTGGTACTAAACAAATACCAATCATAGGAGCATAGCCATGAGTGTAAAGTTCATTCTTTTTCTCAATAAATTGTTTTCCATTGATTAAGTTATGACAAGAAGTTGCATTTATATTTTACATTTCTTGATCAAGTTGCAATTTTTTCTTATTAGTTATAGACCTTCTTTTATATATGATCTTGTGTAGAGACTCTTATTGAGGACACAATAAGAGTCCTATGCCTTACAAAGTTTCCTTATTTCAGTGTTCTTTATCCATTTTTTGTACTACTTTATCCATGTTACTTCATTTACAAATCGTATTGTAGGGTCTAGGACTTCTAGCCACATATTTCTGGCCCCAATAATTGTGTCAGGTATTGAATTCATCTTATGAAATTGGAATTAAATCCAATCAGAAAGTATTTTGTTTTACAATGACTTTCAAGCAACTGTGGTTAAAGTTGGCATGTATTATAAGAGTGCTGCCCATTATAGCTCATCAGGTAAAACACAATATTATGTGAGCTGTACCAAGTTATTGAGACATGCTTTGTGTTTTGATTTTTATTACAATTAAAGGCTCTTATATTATTAAGAATCAGTTTTCTTTAGGGAGTGGCCCCAGGTAGGTAGGTTATCCAAAAAAAAAAAAAAAAAAAAAAACTATATGAAATCTGAAAAGGGTTAGAGCCAATATGAAAAGAATTATAGAAAAAAGGGCATGAATATTGTCAAAGTATATTGTAGCATGCCTGAAATTCCTAAGAAAGTGTTTTTTTTCAAATTACATTAAAAATATGAAGCAAGTAGCTATGCATGGTGGCACATGCCTTTCATCCGAGATCGCAGTAGGCTGAGGTAGGTGTATCTCAGTATATAAGTTCAGCTTGGTCTGCATAGTGAGTTCCAGGAAGGCCAGGGATACACAGAGAATCACTGTCTCAAAAAACCAATGTGTGTGTGTGTGTGTGTGTGTGTGTGTGTGTGTGTGTGTTGTGAAGGTGTATTATTTTATTTAATTTTATTAGATGTATCAGTAGTAGTGTTCTCTATTCTTTCAGAGGTAATGTGTTCACTTCCTAGCAACCACATGGTGGCTTACAATCACCCATAACTCCAGTTCCCAGGGACCTAATGCCCTCTTTTTTTTCTCTTCATGTATCAATTTGGGGGAAAATTTTATGGGCTGATGGGAATGTGTATTCTTTAGTTTGTAGACTTTTAAAATATTTTTAGATCTTTGTCAGTTCACTTATGCTACAATACATTTGGTTTATTTTGAGAGTAACTTCTGGTGATTAAGTATATTGTGTATTATAAAACAAAGAGGTGAAATGATCTGTACTAATTAATTTTCAGTTCTAACCCATAGATACTGTGTTAAATTTATTAATCTTAAGAGGATGAACAAATACTACCATATTGTGCCCAACTTTAGCTTAATCTAATCTACTTTATTGGGACTTCATTCCAAAATCATTTCCAAAATAATGATTTTCAATGGGAAAACTGATGACAATTCTATCCTCTTAATAATTTCAAAGAATATTCAAATAATCATTTAAAATGAAAATAATGTTATATATTTCAGAATGAATACAATAATTCATAACCTTAAAAAGAACCCTTTTAAATAACCTAGTTAGTCTAAAAATAAAAATACAACAAATTGAGATAAAAATAACATGTTACACATATACAATGTGCTGTGTTTCTCTTGGGACAAGAAAAACATTTGAAACCTGGGCCACACCAAACAAGAATGTTCATGTTAGTGTCTATGTCACTGTAAGAGAGACAGACAAAATCACATGAAAAATTCATCAGCAATATTTAAGATTATCTTCATGTCATATATTTCATATATAAATGAAATGAGACCTTTGCATATTATGGGTAAAATTTTTGTCTGCATAACAAACATATTTTCATAAAACATGTGAGTATATCATTTTGAAGAGAATTTCAAAGTATTATACACTAGCTCACTGAATTCCATGTGTGTCAAAATCTTCCCAGTATGATAGATACTGTCTCATCTGACATCTCACTTTTACAGTTCTAAAAATCACATTTGCATCCTAGAAGACAGAGCCTACAATTTCTTATGAGGAAAGTAAAAACTTGGAATGCAGCTACTGTAGAGGTCACCTCACCATTTTCCTTTTGTATCCTATTTTATTCACTACCAGCAATCCATAGTATTATCAGCCCCAGGGAACACAGAGAATAATTCATTTTCAAAAGATGAAATTAGGAAAGTGAACAGTCAATGCAAGATTATTGATGAACTTTTATCTCTGACCAGCAATAAAAAGTCCACCCTGTAGAGCAATATGTAAATATTGTGATGGATACAGTAGTTTAAGAAGGAGAAATTATTCAGGATTCTTTTGTTTTTTGTTTGTTTGCTTGCTTGTTTTTTTTCGAGACAGGGTTTTTCTGTATCTTTGAAGGCTGTCCTGGAACTAGCTATTGTACACCAGGCTGGTCTTGAACTCACAGAGATCCACCTGCCTCTGCTTCCCGAGTGCTGGAACTAAAGGCGTGCACCACCAATACACAGCTATTCAGGATTCTTATCTTTGAAAAGTCACAAAGGAACCATAGACTTTCCCCACTCTCTTTATTACCCCAGACACACTTATCAGAGTCACTCCTAGCACTGCAACAGAACACAAGCGGCAGCTTCACATTCCCACCCCTGTGAACACCTCTTCTGGATCCCACATATCATTCCCCACTGCCCTTCTATTCTGGCCTCATCCCTGTGTCTCAGCCACCAAATTGGACAGATACCCCCCTTGCTAAACCATAAGCAAGCCTGCTAGAAAACCAGGTTGGCTGACTGTAGACCTTTGCCATACTCTCTTACCCTAGAGCCAACACTCTGAGTCAACTCTAATTCTATGAAAGAACACTAATGGAAACATTTCCCCCTCTGTACATGCCTCTTGTGGATCCTTCATATTATCTCTCCCTGACTTCCCCTTCTCCCAGCCTCCAAAACCAGCAAGTATTCCCACTACTCCCCCTGCACCTCAAACACACAAGATGAGCAGGCTAGCAAACTAGGCAACAACCAGTCAACACACTCTCTGAAAACCCAGGGAGTAACAGAAGCCACAGACAACCATCCAACCAAGAAAAAACAAAATATTGTCACCTAGACATATAATCACTACAAATGCACATGCGTATATGACAGCATAGAACAAAATCAGTAACAGCCAGGGCACTTTGTCACCACCAGGGCCCAGCTCTTCTAGCACAAAAGGCACTGAAGCTGGCTCACAAGAAAAATGGCCATAAAACTAACTAAATGAAGATGATAGTGGTATTTAAAAAGGAAGTGAATAAATCCTTCAAGGGAAGCCTGGGAAATAAATATTTAAAGGAAATAAAACTGTTCAAGATCTGAAAATGGAAACAGAAGCAATAAAGTAAACACAAACTGTGTAAATAACGTGATCAAACAGTTTAAGAATAAAAATAGGAAGTACAGAGGCAACCTTCACCAACAGAATATAAGAGATGGAGAGGTGGGAGAATAGAGATCAGGATGAAAGATACCATAATAGAGGGAGTCATCATAGGTTTGAGGAGAGAAGTGGCATTAGGGAGACATGCAGAGATCTACAAAGATGACACCACCTGGCAATCTTAGTAATAGTGGAGCGATTACCGTAAATGCCCTTTCCTGATGAGGCTGATGACTACCTTATATGACATTTTAGAGCCTTCATCCAGTGGCGGAAGGAAGCAGAGGCAGACACCCACATCTAAACACTGAATTGCAGAGAGGAGGAGTGATGAGCAAAGGAGTCAAGACAGGGGTGGTGAAATCCACAGAATCAGCTGAGCTGAATAAGGGGGAGCTCATGGATCAAAAACTGATGCCTGAGAGGCCAGCATGGGACTTATCCAGACCCCCTGAATGTGGGTGTCAGTGAGGAGCACTCAGGAATCTATGGGGCCTCAGGTAGTAGATCAGTATTTATTCCTGGTGCATGAATGTAATTTGGGAGACCATTCCACATGGAGGGATGCTCTCTCAGCCTGCACATGTCGGGTAGGTTCTAGGCCCTTCGTGGGATGATATGACAGACTTTCGGAGATTCCCCCATGGAGGGCCTCACCCTCCCTAGGGAGCAGAGGGGCTATGGGGTGGGGGTTGGAGAGTTGGTTGGGGGCAGGAGAGGGGTAGAAGGAGAGGGAGTTGGAATTGACATGTGAAGCAAGCTTGTTACTAATTTAAATAAAAAAAAAAGGTGAAAAGGGTATCTCAGAAATAGAAGCTACAGTAGAAGAAATGGCTACATGGATAAAAGACAATAATAAATCTAAAAAGTTTCTGACACAATACATCCAGGACATCTGGGGCACCCTGAAAGGATTAAGCAAATGAATAATATGTATAGGGGAAGAAGAATCCCCCATCAAAAGCCCAGAAAGTATTTTGAACAAAGTCATAGAAGAAATTTTTCCTAATCTATAGGAGGTCATGCTTATAAAGGTACAAGAAGAATATAGAACACCAAATAGATAGTACCAGAAAAGAATGTCCCCCTACCATGTAAGAATCAAAACACTAACCAGGCAGAACAAAGACAGAATGTTAGATGCAAAGGAAGCAACTAAGTCACATATAAAATCAGACCTAATAGAATTACACCAGAATTCTCTATGGAAACACTAAATGCTGGAAGGGTCCCCACAAATAACCTGCTGTCTCTAAACCATGGATGCCAGTGTAGATTTCTATACCTAGCAAAACTTTCAATTACCATGAACAGAGAAAATAGGATATTCCATAATAAAGGCATATTTAAACTCTGGTCCTACCAAATGTGCTCGAAGGAAAAATCCAAACTAAGGAGGTTAACTACAACCATGAAAGTACAAGAAATAATCTCACATCAGCAAAACCAAAAGGAATAACACACAGACACAATCAACACCACCAACCACCACAACAGCAAAATAGCAGAAGTTTCCAATCATTGTTCATTGATGTCTCTCAATAAA